>NW_005871330.1:707352-762341 GCF_000147115.1 Myotis lucifugus
ATATATATATATATATATATATATATATATATATATATATATATATATATATATTTTTTTTTTTTTAAAAAGCAAATAGCAATTTCCCTTTGACCCAGCAAAACCTCTTCCAGTAATCTGCCTTGAAGATCTATGTCCACGAGAACTAAAACATTGTAAGCACCAGGTTACCGTACTTACAATAAACAGTACAAAATCGCAAGTAGCCCAAGTATGTACTGATGGGAGACTTGCTGACTAAATTATGCTATAGCCACATAATGGAATATGTGGGTCTATGGCTATGCAACAATTAAAAAAAATTAGAAAGATCTTTATGAACTGAGATGGAATAATTCCCAAGATATATTGCAAGTGAAAAAAGAGAGGTCCAGAACAGTGTATCTAGAATTCTACCTTTTGTGTGAGAAAGGAGACATAAGAATATCTATACATATTTGCTCATTTTTGCAAAAAGAAACAAGGATAAACCAGAAACTAATAAAAATGGTAAAAGTGGTTACCTACAGGGGGTGAATGTGAACCATAAACTCTGCCTTCTTACATGATCTTGACTCTGAGCCATGTAAATGACATATATTCAAAGATAAATTGAAATTGAAAAAGAGGAAAAAAAGCAATTCCTAAAACTGAATACAGATTGAACAAATAAACCTACAGTACATCAAAATGATAGCATAACCACACTTTAAAAAGACTCCTGTCAATTTGGAAAAGTACTGTGTACCTTCTTAGGGAAATGTATTAAAAGCATAAAAGAACAGCAAAGAAACTGGGAACGCCTCTCAAGTGTGTTTATTATTAGTTATAATACTGGATTATAATTTCAAATAATTTATATTTTTTGGAAAAGGCAAATAACTAAATAAATATGTCCTTCTTATGAGAAACAAATATTTTCACTCTAAAATATAAAATAAGACAAGAAGGTAAGAAAATCCCTGTAATGTTCATTTGAATTGTGCCTGTTAGTATGACTCAATCTGAGCATCTGAAAGAATAATGACTGAAGCTGAATATCAACATATTGGATAGAAAATAGTCCATGAGTCTTATGGGTGGGCCAGTGAGGAAGGAAAACTCTTTGTCACAGAAGAATGCCACTAATAAAGGTGGACAGAATGAGAAAAGTCATTTCATTAACCAATATTCCAATACAAATTTTTAGTAATCTTCACCAACATTATACCTTTGTTATATAATGACGTTTCATTAGCATGAATCTGTTTCCATACTTTTGTGACTTGATCTGCTAAATGCTGTGTAAGCACCATCCTTTTAAAATATTCATATGGTTAGTAAGATATTTAATATTATTAAGGCAAGTCCTTTCTCCTTGCTCTTATTTCTACTAATCATTTTTCACATTTATTGTTTCAGGTTCATTTCAGAATCTTTTTGTTGAGCTCCAAAAAATGCCATTGTAAGTTAAAGAAATATCTTAACAGGAATTTTATTTTCAGCCAATTCATTGCTTAGAGTCTGACCCAGACATTGGATCAGACATGGGATATTTGGGGAGAAGAGGAAAATTACATAAATCAAGATTTTCTTTCTTTCTTTATAGAAGCATTAAAAAGTCCTCCAAATTTTTAATTTTACTATTAAGTTAAAAAATAGTTTAATTTTTCTTTTACTCAATTTCAGTCTGGGCCAAGAGATTCCCATGGAATTTTTTACATGCTCAAGTCTTGCATATTATACAGAAAACTCCTTTTTCTTTCTTTTTCTTTGGTGAAGGACTGAGGGGGCGGTGCGGAGTGGCAGGGGCAAAGTGGAGGGGTCATTGGAGAAAAAAGGAACATCTGTAATACTTTCAACAATAAAGATAAATTTTTAAAAATTGGTAAAGGAAGTAGCATAGAAATTACAGTTGACACAATATCACATTAGTTTCAGGTGTATGACATAGTGATTGGACATTTATATAACTTACAAAGTGATCACCCCAATAAGTCTAGTACCCATCTGACACCTTACATACTTATTACAATACTACTGGCCCGGTGCATGGATTCATGCACATCGAAAGGAAATTAATTAAAAGGTGGCTGGCAGGGCAGGACTGGGCAAGACAGGCTGGACAGGCCCTGGAGCCAACCTCCCACAGCCCCACCCCAGCTGGCTGCACCTGGCAGAAACCGGCTCTCCGACATCCCCCGAGGGGTCCCGGATTGCAAGAGGGCACTCTGCAAAGTTGCTGTTGTACAGGGCGTGGAATGCAAATGCAAATGTGCAGTCAGATTCGGGGCCGACAGTGCCCCAGCAACAACATAACCCAGGGCTGAAGGTGGAATTGCGCGGCCCCTGCAAGGAATCAGGCTCCCTCCTCTCTGATCTGGCCTCACAGGCTGGCCAACAGCCATCCCCTCGCTGTTTGCTGGAGTTACATCAACTCCGTGCAGACACCTGGGTAGCCTGTGCTGAACAGAAGCTCCCATAGGGAGTGAGTGGCAGATGTTTTTGAGGAGAATTTTGAAAACGGGGCCATCAAATAATTATCGGAAAATGGAATTGTTTACTTGAGAGACACAAATGATGTGTTTCATGGAAGCAAATTAACTAAAGGACTTCCTGGTTGGGGAGGATGAGTTCATTTATTATTGTTTCCCTTGTCCCTTGCCTGTTGGGGAACAAGCAGAGGCTCTGAGGTGCAGAGGACACAGGTCAGTGTGCCGCGAGCGAGCGCTTCTCCAACCTGCACGGGCACAGGACTCAGGTCCGGGAGGCGTGGAGTGGAGCCCGTGACTCCCAGGTCCCTAAGCTCCCAGGGGACGTGGTGCTGTGGGTCCGGGGCCACACCTGGGAAATAAGGCTGGAGAGTGAGTTCTAGTCTCAGCTCTGCCACAAACCTGTGGGCAAGTCCTCACTCGGACTCCTCCTCTCCTGCACAGTGAAGGCATACGAGATGGTCTCCGCCACGTCTGATGCTGGGATGGCATCACGGGAACCTCGGTGCCCAGCAGGGGCAGCCTCTTGCGACTGGGAGGCTCTAACACGTGTCTGGAGAGTTGGCTTTGGCCCCTTACCTTTGCATCATCTTGAATGGAAAATGGGTAATGGGCCGCCAACTGTGGCTCCGCCCAAGAATACTTCAGACAGCTCAAGTTTAAGGGCGTTGTCCCTGGCTTACTCCCTAAAAAGGGACTCCACCAGGCACAGGAGCCACCCATCAAATGGTCAAGCAGCAGCACAGCTCGATGGACAGTGCCCAGCTGCTGCTCTTCTGTAACAATAGTAAACTCCCTCCTTTGAGAGGAAGGGAGAGGGAGAAAGAGACAGAAACATCTGGGTCCTGGGCCCCAGAAGGCCTCTGAGCAAACCTCTCTCCAAGTGTGCAGCCTCAGCCCCTGTCCCCCAGCGTGGGGGTCACCAGAGCTGCTCATTTCCTGAGCCTCTGAGTGCAGATGAGAAGGAAGGTACTGAACATGGGTACAGTGCAGCTAACCTGCTCTGGCCGCCTTCACCAGACCCACCGGCTTCTCTGACTCCCATCACTGACTTCGTTAAAGCTTTCGGAGTTTCGCCTTCTGTGCAGTCTCTGTGTGGGCCTTCTCTCACCTGGGAACCTGGTGGGGACCGTTAGCCCCTGTCCCTCTGGCCAAGCTGGAGCGAGTTGCTGGGCGGTGGCCGATGCCTTCTCCTCACCACACACAGTTTCCTTTCAGGCCTGCCTCTCACGGGAACCCTTCTTCCCTCCCCCGCCCCCTATTTTTGAGTCATAGATTCTATACAACAAAATGCGTAAATCTAGTTTATACCTCAATTCATTTTCAGATACGTAATTCATCATCCGGATCAAACTAAACCGTGCACATGCCCATGGCTCCAAAGGTCTCCTTGAGCTTTTCAATTACTAGCCACCCAATTACTTTACACTCTTTTGACTATGATCATAGTTTAGTTTTCCCTGTTCTCCCAGCATCTCACTTAGTCCTCAAGTTATCCACTTACAAAAACAAAACACCGAACCAAGGTCTTTCTAATCTGGTCCAACCTGAATGCCACCAGCCGTGCATGGGAGTGGTAGGGAGGCTGCAGGTCGTCTCTCTCTAAACCCCTCTGTCCGCCATGAGCTGGGTGCAAACGTGACGCAGTCTCATGTGCGGCGTGAACAGAACACACCTCCACAGCGACAGTGCCGTGCCTCCTACAAAGCATAGGACCCCAAATGAACTTGGGTTTTCACTGACTGGCTATTTGATATTAAGAAAAAAAATGGTTTGTAATAATGGGATTGTAGTTATGCTTTTAAAGCTTGAGTTGGTATCTTTTAGAGATACCTACACATGCAGGATCAGGGTGGGTGGGAGTGGATGGAGGTATAGATGAAACGAGATCAGCCACATGTTGGTCATTATTAAAGCTCGGTGATGGGTAGCTCAAGTTCATTCAACTATTCTACTCTGAATAGATTTTTAAATTCCCACAATAAAAAAAAAAGAGAATTCAAGTTGTCTCTCAATGAACAATCCAGAGCTGTTCTCCTGAAATATTACACAGGGTGAGTGCTGTTAAGACCGCTAGGAGGGGTGGCGTCAGCACGGTCAGACATCTGTGAATCAAGACCATAATCCCTGTGTCGCCCCAGGCGATGGGTCAGGTCAGGGCCTGCTCTCAGCCCTCCCGGGGCCTCCATGGCACTCAGAGTGCCTGCTGGGAAAGGAATGGGCCCTGCCCCTTTGCCCTCATTGCCCACTGGGACTCTCCAAGCTGCTGTCCGGCTGGGCTCCCTGCTGTTCTCCAGCATCCCACACATACTCCCAGGTTCCCCTGATACTCCCAGGGCTCACCCCCAGCTTTCAGATGGTCACCTCCTGAAGGAGTGACCAATCACACTGATACCCACCCTCCCATAACTGCCCAAACCCTTACCTTCTTCACAGCACTTATTACTCTCTGACCCCACGGAGGGTATTTATGTTTCTAGTCTGTCTACCCTACTCCACACGGCAGGGAGTTGGTTCAGTTCACTCCCGCATCCCCAGCACCCAGGGCAGTGCCTGTGCACAGTAGGTGCACAATAAATACTTGTTGAATGAACAGACAAGTAGGCTAATGAGTCAAGCTATTCTCCAGGCTGGTTGTGCTGGGGCTGAGAAGGGGAAACTTGCTCACCATCTGTTCTGGAACCCACCCTGTGAGCCAGTGAGTACAGGCAAGGTGGATACGGATTCAACTAACCATGCCCAGAGCAGCAGACACTAGCCCTAGGAGAACCTGGGCCGCAAAGGACAGCAACAGGTCCCTCCATCAAAGTGGGCGTGACACCCCTCTGTGGAAGCAGCAATCCCCGATGGAAATGGCCATGGCCTGGCGGAGCAGCAGCCCCCCCCCGCCCCCCAGCACTCTGCCCTGAGCATCTGTCAAGAACTCTGAAGGAAGCTCACTCTCTTCAATGGACTCACTTGAAAATCAGCTGGCTTCCTGAGGCCTCCGGCCTAGCAGGCCCCTAGAAACACTCCCTCCCCCCAGGCTGCCTGCTCTTCCCAGGAAATCATGCCCTCATGTTCGGTCAAGATCAAAAGCCCAAGTTTCTGGTTTGAACCTTATGTCTTTTCAAGAAACTTTTCTCTACATAGGAGAAGGCAGATTTGAATAGTTAAGGCAAGATGACCAAACAGTTCCAGGCTTAGATACGTGTATGGGGGTGGGGCTGCAGAAAACGTGGAGGCGACCAGAGATCAGCATACAAGGCAGGCTGGAGGGGAACCGTGATGGAGGGACAGTGAAAACACTTATGACCAAACCCACCTCTTGACACAGCCTTGGTCAAGCAAGCTCCAAACCACCACCCTCGTCAAATAGAACGGCGACCCTCCCTTACTGAGCACGTGCGTCAGAGCCTTCATGTCAAATAGACCCCTGACAACAGTCTGTGAGTGTTCTAGGTTGCGGGCAAGACAAGTGAGGCTTCGGGAAGTTACTAAGCCAGGGATTCAGACCAGGCTGGTTCCGGTGCACTGAGTTCCTGAGGAGCAAGCAGTGATGGTGATGGTGGGAGCAGACTGTGCGGGCACCCTGCATACCACCAGTGCCTGCAGGGAGAGCCCCCATTCTGCCGACAGAGGATCCTGACTGTGTGGTTCCTAGCTCCTTATGGCCATTCTCACTGAAGGAAGCTTTTCCAACAACATACCCCAAATGACACCATTGTTCAATAACAGGTGTGTCTCCGTGGTGGGGATAGGGGACAACTGAAGTTTACTTTGCAATTTTTTTATCAAGTTAATCTACTACCAAACCTTGGCAAGGGAGAAGGGGAACTATTTCGGGTTACTTTCAATATTTACCACTCAGTAATATAAATATACAAAGACATAACAAAAATAAGCCACAAAAACTAGTAATAGCCCTAGCCAGTTTGGCTCAGTGGATAGAGCGTTGGCCTGCAGACTGAAAGGTCCCAGGTTCAATTCTGGCCAAGGACACATGCCTGGGTTGCGGGCTTGAGACCCAGTAGGGGGCATACAGGAGGCAGCCGATCAATGATTCTCTCTCATCATTGATGTTTCTATCTCTCTCTCCCTCTTCCTTCCTCTCTGGAATCAATAAAGAAATATATTTTTAAAAAAATAAAAAATAAAAAAACACAAAATCTAGTAATATCTGCCCTAGTCACGGTGATAAAACTTTTAACCTAGTATTCATCATTTGAGCCAAAACCAGCCTAAGTAGATCTAAAACTCTGGAGATACCCACCCACCACTGCATAGCAGTGGGCAGTGGTGGGCAAGAGATTTGAGCTTGATCCGCCATGTCTAATTTTTTTAAAGGAATACATTTGTGAATTTCTGGTACAATAAAATATTTTAAAATGTTGCAGATGGTAAGAAAATGCATCCAAATATTTCCTGGTGGTGATTTTAAAACTTCTTCTGACTTTTCTGTATGTATAGTACAAGTTTTCTCTACTGAGGATCTGTTATAATTATGAAAGAACCAATAAATTTTAAGATACATTTTTTTAAAAATATATATTTTTATTGACTTTTTACGGAGAGGAAGGGAGAGGGATAGAGAATCAGAAACATCGATGAAAGAGAAACATCGATCAGCTGCCTCCTGCACACCCCCTACTGGGGGATGTGCCTGCAATCAAGGTATATGCCCTTGACCGGAACCGAACCTGGGACCCTTCAGTCCACAGGTTGACGCTCTATCCACTGAGCCAAACCAGTTAGGGCAAGATACATTTTTTAAATGAACAGAAAATAATTATCTCCTAAGTTCTAAGGGTGTTATTAAACAACACATGGCTGAAAAGGTTCATTGCATCTCATTAATAAATGGGAATAACCTCCAATGTCATTAGTGATGTAATTCATACCTGAGTTAAAAAAAAAAGCTGAAAGGATAAAAAATGCTTGTGTGACTGCTCTTTTAAAGGTAACACACACAATTTAAATAGTGCTGTATGCAAAAAAAGTGTTACTTGGGGGATTATGGGTGATTTGAAACATTTTCTTTAACTAACCTTACATTTAAAACTGTATCTTATGCAGATGCTTGACAATTTCAAATCACTTTAATGAGTTCATGTTAGCCTCCAACTCACATGTGCGTTTTTACTGGAATCTCCGCTCTCACGCCTAAGGTATCAGCTGCCTCAGGGACAGCTGGGCATTAAGCACTTCCGAGCTTACTGCAGACAGGATTCTTATGATTTTCAAATAAACAGCATTTCTTGTCAATTCCATTGAAGAGTCCAATGAAAGAACACACTCTAACCCACCCAGGTAAAGACCTGCAAGTGATACTTTGCTGAAAGGCAGCCTTGATTTCAATTTCCCAAGATTCACAATTGAAAGGATGCCCCACGGGGACACAAGACCCCGTTTTGGATTCATCTATACTAATAAAAGGGTAATATGCTAATTAGACCGGGAGACCTTCCGGATGTCCTTCTGGACAAAGCCATGGTGGCAGGGCGGAGGCAGAGGCAGTTAGGGGCAATCAGGCCAGGAGGAGAGGGCAGTTAGGAGTGATCAGGCTGGCGGGGGGGGGGGGGGGGCAGTTGGGGTCAAACAGGCTGGGAGGGGGGGCCCGTTGGGGGTGAACAGGCTGCAGGGGGAGGGGCAATTGGGGGCGAGCAGGTTGGCAAGGGGGGGCAGTTGGGGGCCCAAAAGCTGGGGGGGGGGGCAGTTGGGGGCAATTCGGTCGGCAAGGGGGGCAGTTGGGGGCTAGAAGGCCGGTGGGGGGCAGTTGGGGGTGAGCAGGCCGGCAGGCAGAGTGGTTAGAGGCGATCAGGCAGGCAGGCAGGTGAGCGGTTAGGAGCCAGCAGTCTCGGATTGCGAGAGGGATGTCGGACTGCCAGTTTAGACCCGATCCCATAGGGATTGTAAACTGGCAGTTGGACATCCCCCGAGGGGTCCCAGATTGGAGAGGTTACAGGCCGGGCTGAGGGATGCCCATCCCCCGCTGCCCCCTGTGCATGAATTTCGTGCACCAAGCCACTAGTATCACCATAAACACCCCACAGCAGCGGAACAAGTAGTGACTTGACTAGAAATTGGGACCCAAATTCTAATCAAGGTTCAGAAGTAAGGGCACCACCTTCACCTCTGGAATTGTCTCCTCATGTATCAAGATTTGGACGTCATCCCTGGGGCCCCTCTCCCTGCTTCTAACATCTCAATCCTAAGCCTTTAAACTTGACACTGGAATGAAGAGCAAATCAAAGGTTTCTTCAAAAGCTGCTGTTCCCTTTCTGGATCATTACACAAGCTCTAACCTGCAACAGCTGAGAATGAAGACAATTTTATCTAGAGCAAGCACGCTGCAAAGTGAGCCACACAACTGTTTGGTGGCTTAAAACAGACCATGTTTTAACATGTCTGGCATTTTAGACACTTAGCATCTTGTTACAGGAGACTAGCCTTTCAGTAAGTTCCTCACCTTCACAAGGTTCTGGGAAAGTCATTCCAACCTTGTAGCTGTTTACTAAGGAACCCACCCCAAGAAGGGACGGCTACTGTGCTCGTTTGCTAGGGCTGCCGTAATGAAGTACCAGAGACCAGGGGCTGCAACTAGACATGTACTTCCTCCCGGTTCTGGAGGCAGAAGGCTGAGATCAAGGTGTCAGCAGGGTAGGCTTCCTCTGGAGGCCTGTCTTTACAGGGTCTCTGGGCGCCCTGATCTTCTCTGATGAGGACATCAGTCAGGCTGGAGGAGGGCCCACCCTGACAGTCTCATTTTAACTTCATCACCTTTAAAGACCTCCATCTCCAAATACAGTCACATTCTGAGGTCGGTTAGGATTTCCACGTATGGATTTTGGGGGACACAATTCAGCCCATAACCACTGTTCATGATTTTTCTTTTTCACATATTTTGACATGCCTTTAGAGTAGGTTTAATTAGGTATTAAGAAGATATATAAAACCCAAAAGATAGGCTTGTTTCATGTGCTTGTAAAAAGTAACTGATGTGCACAGAGAATCTGTGGTGTGACTAGGCACTATACCTGCTGTGGTAGGATCTGAAAACTTTCAGAGGACTTTGCCCTATACAGCAGCTACAGGTGCAGAGGACTTTGCCTTATACAGCAGCTACAGGTGGAAAAAGTGAAATTCAAAAAAAGGCCAAAATTCATTCTATCATTCAACAGTCATTTCCTGGTTGTGTGTACTTTTTTTTTTTTTTTTTTTAATCCTCACCAAGGATATTTTTCCATTGAAATTTTTAGGAAGAGTTGAAGAGAAGGAAAAAGAGAGAAACACTTGATTGCTTGCCACCTGCACGAGCCCCTGACCAGGGTGCGGGCCAGGGAGAAGCCTGCAACCAAGGTACATGCCCTTGACCGAAATCGAACCCTTTGGTCCACAGGCCGACGCTCTACTAGTATATCCACTGAACCAAACCGGCAGGGGCCAGCTGTGTGTACTTCCATCGACACATAAAGTGATGGTCAAGTCTTCACTCCGCCTCGTCCAAAACTTGTTCTCTCACATTTTCTCAAGGCAGTTCCCAGGCCACAGCATTTGAAGCACTTCAGATGTGTTATGAACGCAGCCTCTACATCCCACCCGACTCAGTGAATCTGCTCGGGGTCTGGGAACCTGCACTACAGCACCACCCACCCGTCCCCTCCAGTCTGTGGGAGTCTGTCCTGAGCTGTGTGCTGCCATCTATGCTCTGGCTCTTCACCCATGAGGAAGGTCACGCTTGTCCAAGCTGCAAAACTGAAAACACATTTATTTCACACAGAGCAATCAGTACAGGCAGAAAAGAACTCGGTTTCCATTTGCTGTGTAATTGAAAACCTAGCACATCATTTGGCTAAAATTCACATAAAAGTTCCCAAAAGAAACAAATCTAATGGTTTTCCCCAAACAATAGATTCTCTCTTCATTAGTCAGACCAGCACCTGCTGAAGGGAATGCAATGCAGAACTGACAGTGATATTTCTTAACAAGGACGACTCCACATAAGCTTTCAAGTGTAAAGATCAACTTCGAATGGCAGCGAGCCTAATTCATCAGCCACCAGATTCAAAGGGGAAGCAACAGCACTGCGGACATTATACTCTCCCTGGGAATCCAGCCCCACAACCTGCATGAGCAGGGGTCCAAGACAAAGGAGAGGCAGCAACACTGAGCAGGCCCTAGCCCGGCCGGAAACACACGGACTATGCCTCCTTCTCGGCTGTGTCCTTCTCCGAGGTCCACTCTACTGGCTTCATATTAACTTGGTCCTCAGTCTTGCGGTGCTATTTGGAAGACTTTTGGTTGTAACCTGTAAGTTCTAAGAATCCACGCTGGCTGATTCCAAGGGTGGCATGCCCTGTCCAATACATAGATGTCCTCATGGTTTGAAGGCCATCCTGCAGGTTGCACATATATGTCAGCGGTCTCCTATGGGAGACAGAGCTCCTTCCTCTTCAGTAGAGAACAGTGCAGGGGCAGCGGCTTTGGCTAGCTCCTCCTCCTGTGCTCCCGCATGTGTGCAGCGATGGAACCAGCTATTTCTGCATTCTTCTTGTTCTGGCCAAAATAATCTAGAAATTCACCATCTGGTCCAATCAAGTACATTATTATGGTATGGTCCACCTGCAGAGAAAGGGGGATGGGGATGACAAGATTACCAACATAAGTGGTTTATTTTACTGTTTAGGTTCTGCAGGGTAACAGAACTTCACATTGTGCTTAAATAACCTGTGGCACCGATTATTTACGGAATGGTCCGAAGCCTATTATAGTGACACATTATCTCGAATAGCTTGTGGTCTAGAACTCTGCACTGACCATTGCTTGAAACATCAGCTATAATTTGGATTTCCTTTGGTTCAATCCTTAGCATATCCACACAATCTCTATTAAAACTTCCACTTCTAAGAAACAGCGGCTCTGGCCTTCGTAACACAGTCAATGCTTGTGGACGATGCTCGCTTGGGAAGAGCTGACATTTATGAGTAAAATATTTCATCAGACCCCTGGACCATATTACAAAGACATAGCACATGGAATTAAAAATGTTGGGGAGAAATTATGTTCTTCAATGAGTTCTTGGGTGTATGCCTTTGCTTTAGGAAGAACTGGCTGGCTGTCAATTCATCAGGACCTGAATTCTGCTTACCATGTTTCATGAGAAGAAACCAGAAAACCAACTTCTAACTATAAAAGTTATAGACTCTAAAACAGTATTTAGTCCTGATAGCAGTGATTCAAATGGAAACATGACAACAGGTGTCTTTCTCCCGCAGGAAATTCTTACACTACACAGGGCAATCCCATCCGAAGCAAAGCACCAGGAAACTCCTGAGAAGCCACAACACTACACCTCGGAGGGATCACCTAAAATCCACTATCCCAGTGGTTGGCAAACTGCGGCTCGCGAGGCACATGCGGCTCTTTGACCCCTCGAGCGTGGCTCTTCCACAAAATACCGACTTCTGCGCATGGGCCACGAAGTTTCAATCGCCCGCATGTGGTATTTTGTGGAAGAACCACACTCAAGGGGCCAAAGAGCCACATGTGGCTCGCGAGCCATAGTTTGCCGACCACTGCACTATCCTTTCCAGGCAAAGTTCTTAAAGTATTCCTAGCTCTAACTTAAGTTTAGACTAGTCACCAGTCTTTCTTAGTTACATGATTCCACAAAACCCCATTTTAAATGAGCAGAAGACTTAGAATTTAGAGTCCTTGGAATTTACTGCAGGCTTGATTGCTACTTGGCAAGATTAAAAGACAGGAATGTGATCACACATACCAAACTGGAGACAGCCCTCAAATATATCTGAACATATGGTATATGTGTGAGGTAATTACTTTTTTATAAACACACATTCATAAAGACACAGCAAATGGAAAGAGCCACCTGCCCACTCAGATACGGAAAGAATGTACACCGCAGGCTCAAGCAGCTGTGACTTCATGTCTTGCATCATTTACTGCAGGAGCAGGGCAGGGGCTCTGTGCTTCTCCACATATTTGAAATATTGGTCAGAACTAGGTCTCCAGCTCATCTTCAAACCTTATCCTGAAGCTTACCCCCTCTTCCTCCCTATTTCTTCCTTTTCTCTGTTCTCTATTTAAAAATAGAATGTCAGTGCACTGAACTTACTTTATGAGTATTCTTAATATAAATTACTTCCTAATACATAATAAAAATATTGTACTATCCATGTATGTCAAACTGGTCAGTGGTCAAGTCTCAATGCACATTTGGTTAAGGGCAGAGCAAATTGCCACCTGTTTTTAGTGTGGGATACTCTAAAGTTCTAGTAGTTCCTAGTAGAGAACAATAAACCGAGCCACCTGGCCAGGGCACAAGCTCTTTCAAGTGTCACCTTAACCCAGGAGATAGCTATCAGACACCTCTACAAACAATAAAATAGGCTGAGAGGGTAAATTATCAAATTGGTAAATACCAGACCGAAGCTTAGAACCTAGATCTGTCCAATTTCAAAGTCCACAATCGTTTTATATCATCATGTTGGCACTATCTCTACTGGATATACACGCACACACCTTTTAATTTTTGAAAAGGTAACCAATGCTCATAAAAAAGAACAAACTTATTCAACGAAAGTCCTCCTCCTCCTCTTCCAGACCCTCTGAGTCCTCAGTTCTCCTTAGAGGGAACCCCTGCTGCCAGTTCCTGTGTTCTCCTAGAGCAGAGGTGGGGAACGTCCAGCCCGTGGGCCGCAAAAGGCCCATGAAATCACTTGGTCTGGCCCTGCCAAGGCATTAGGGGTGAGTTAATTAAATGTCTGACCAAATACAGCAGGCTAATTTTTAAGTTGATAAATTTGTATGGCCTGGGAACGATGTTATTAATATCCACATGGACCTTGGCAGAAAAAACGTTTCCCACTCCTGTCCTAGAGAAATTCTCTGCATTTATTAGTGTGAGTTTCTATCTATTTATTTCTTTTACCACCTGTCACCTATTTATTTTTACAAAGAAGTAACAATATACTGTACTTTTCTTCTCATTTAATGACATACTGGACATTGTTCTATATCAGCACATATATCGTAAGCCTTTAAGAAATGGTTGTCTGGTTTTCAGTCTTTTTATAAGCAATGCTGTAGGTTATAGCTACAGGGTAAGTTCCAAACAGTAGAACCTCTAACCGAAAGAGCATCTGACAAATTGCCCTCTGAAGAGGGTGTGCCCGTCAACCACGCAGGAAGTGCCTCATCCCAACAGCTCCTGGGCTCTTTTCCCAAATTCGACTTTGACAACATGTTTCAAACTTTTGATCTTTGCTGACCTAACAAGTGAAAATGGCATCACAAGTCACATGTTTTTCACTGAGTGACACTGAACATCTGTTTTTGGTTTGAAAGCCATTTATATTCTTTGTCAAAAGTAGTTTCTATGCATACAAAATCATGTCAGATTGCATGCATACCGTGCAGTGCTGTGCACATTTAGCTTTCAGTGGACCCCTGAAAGACTGGCACCAGCACACAGACCATTCTGAGGGCTCCACTGGCGTCTGGAAGCCAGAGTCGTACCTTGTTGCTGTTGTTTGAGATTAAGAAAACCTCATTCCATTACACCTCAACCTTTAAGATACTCCCTGCCTCCTTGCAGTTCCTAAAATTGTAACAGCAGTTTTCGCACACCATCTTGTGGATGAAAATCTGTGACTTCCAGGGCAGAAGCCATACTAATGATGAACCAAGAAACTGGAGAGTGTCTCCCCCTATTGGTTGATTTGGCAAACGTAGAGCAATGGACTCCACATTAAGATAAAAAATATTAACATCCCATTCTGGATTATGTACACAGTACAAATCTCAGTGCCCAAACTCGAAACCAGTTAATTCAACTCTCTTTTACAGAAAGAGTAAATAAGCTGGAATTTCTTGCCATGGCTTCCTCTCTTGCCCTGTACTCTTCTCTCATTCTTCTCATGCTGCTGGTGCAACAAGGGGAAACCCCAGTAGGATTTCCTCTTTCCTTAAACTTAGGGCTTATGGAAATATGCTAATTTTTAAAAAAAATATTTTATTGATTTTTTACAGAGAGGAAGGGAGAGGGATAGAGAGTTAGAAACATCGATGAGAGAGAAACATTGACCAGCTGCCTCCTGCACACCCCCTACTGGGGATGTGCCCGCAACCAAGGTACATGCCCTTGACCGGAATCGAACCTGGGACCTTTCAGTCCACAGGCCGACGCTCTATCCACTGAGCCAAACCGGTCAGGGCAAGAAATACGCTAATTTTTGTCTTTTTTTCTCATGAACCCAAGTTTCCCTAAATCTAGGAGGTATCAGAATTGGAAAATAAGATTATGGAAAATAAGACTGAAGCAAAGGGACCAGAAGCCAAATTGAGCCTGTAGGCTACAGTGTGCCCAGGTTCAAGGTGACAGAGAAACCATAGGGCCGCAGATAGAGCACCACAGTGAGATGCCCCCTCTGCACACTGCTCTTGGAAATGAGCCATGGCATAGCCAGCAGATCAATGACTCAGGTCCTGGCCAGCTTTCTTTCTATAAAACAGCTTTGCTGGTAAAAAGGCTCTTCTGGTTAATCACTTTGTCCATCCAAATTAATACAGAAACCAGAGTATGACAACTAAAGAAAAAAATGGAAATGATACTAAAATACAATGTCAACTTTTTTTAAAAAAAAAATACATATTTCTATTGATTTCAGAGACGAAGGGAGAGGGAGAGAGAGAAACATCAATGATGAGAGAATCATTGATTGGCTGCTTCCTGCATGCCCCACAATGGGGATCGAGGCCGCAACCTGGGTATGTGCCCTGACTGGGAATCAAACCCTGACCTCCTGGTTCGTAAGTCAATGCTCAACCACTGAGCCACGCCGGCCAGGCAATGTCAGTTCTTAATGTGATGGGAAAGAATGTCCTGTTGAGAAAACCGAACAGAGCAGTATGCATGCCCTTTGTTGGTGCTTCACTGTGAAACCACTGGTGAGAAACGGAACTCAGGAACTTGGGCATTAGCCTAGGGCTCCTGGGGCAGTGCTAATGAAAGTAGATAGCTCTTGAATGTATGAGCTACAGCAGAACACCTTAATGGAATCATTAAAAAGAACATAATTAAACACCTAATGATGGAAGTCATATAGAGATATGAAAATACACCTGCCCTAAATAGTTTGGCTCAGTGGAGAGCCTGCAAACAGAAGGAGGTTGGGACCAATTCCAGTCAAGGGCACATACCTTGGTTGCAGGCTCCTCCCCGGCCTGGGCCCTGGTCAGGGCTTGTGCAGGAGGCAACCAATCGATGTGTTTCTCTCACATTGATATTTCTCTCTCTTTCCCTCTCTCTCCACTGTTCCTAAAAATCAATGGAAAAATATCCTGGGGTGAGGATAAACAACACAAAAAGTGTCCTTGGGTGGGGATTAACAAAGAAAAAAAAAAGAAAGAAAATACACCTTATAGAAAGTCTACCTATCTGTGCCTTTCCTATTTTCTCTTGCCTTTCTAAATTCTTATTCATTCAACCCCAAAATACAGTTCCTCATGGCCAGACACTGTTTCTCAAAAGAAGCAGGGGACACAGAAACAATACAATGCTTTTAACAAGTAAAATAGCTTTGACCTCTTCACAGGGGACACAGAAACAATACAATGCTTTTAACAAGTAAAATAGCTTTGCTCCAAAATGCTGGCTTCTCTTTATCCCTAATTCCTAAGGAATTTGCAAAAATCTCAGGTTTTCTTTCCTCTCTGATGCCAGTTGTCACTTAAATCTATATGAACATCTGAGCCCTGAGAGTTGGCCTGTGGGTAGAAACCTGAGCAAGTACTTACTATGTAGTCCTCATCTTCGTCCCTGGGGCCAGGGCTGTAATACACTCGGTAAGCTCTGGCTACTTGATCAATCTCCTCTTTTGTGCCAGTCAAACCAACCAGTTTGGGAGAAAATTCTAAATAAAAAATGAGAAAGACAGCAAAAAATGAGAAGCGCACAAAACAACCTATCCCTACATGAAAAAGCAGTACTAGTTATAAAGAAGCCCTATTGCTACTTTCTTCCTGTGAGTCCCTAAACATTTCCTCATGTTTCAAAAGAAAAAAATTTCACATAGAGAACAAATAAAATTTTTCCTGTTGTATACAAGTCACATTGGAATTAAACTAGAAATCAGTAACAGAAGATAGCTGGAAAATCCCAAAGTATGTGGAGATAAACACACTTCTAAATAACATGGGTCAAAAAGGAAATTTCAAGAGAGTAAAAAATATTTTGAAAAATGAAAATGAAAATGCAACTTACCCAAATTTGTGGGATGAAGAAAAAGCAGTGCTTAAGAGAGAAATTTATAGTACTGAATGCATACATTAGAAAAGAAGAAAGATCTAAAGTTGGTAAGTTTCCTCCTTAGGAAACTAGGAAAAAAAGAGCAAATTAAACCCCATGTAAGCAGAAAAGAAAAATGAGAGCAGAAATCAATGGAATTGAAAACAGGGTATTAATACAGAAGATCAATGAAACTGAAAGTTGGTTCTTAATAATCTATCAGTCATATCCTTTCATGACTATCTAGTAAGGAGGGAATATATTCTAATTATTTGTCACATTTCTTATTTAGTTGTTTTTAAATAATGAGATATGCTGAAGTTCAAAGATATTGTCATGAATTACGCACTATAGTTTTTATCTTTATATCATATCATGAGATAAAAATTTGTCTCATTATTAGTTCACAGCAGGTCAAAATATCTGTATCTCATTTTCCAGCAAATAATCTCATACTACGGATCTGCTGTTAGGTTTTTGGAATTTATGTAAGTAAGCCGGTGAAAGTCACTTAAAACACCTGGATTCATCAGACTATTAAAGTGATAGTCCAACATTTAACCACAGTACCTTCTTCTGAAGGGAGAGAAAGCCTATTTTCATTCCTTGGACTAATTCATTCTAAACTGAAAAATTGTTCAGGTACTGAAAAAGCAAGATGGCTTGTCTTTCTTTTCTGCTCAATTAGTAAATGAAGAGAGAGGTAAAAGAAGCCTGAATTAGTTGCACATCCAGACCTTTTTAAATTGTTGAAATTTCAATAATTTTCTAGCTACTAATTGAAATATTTTAAAATCCCCCCAAATGCAATTACTAATGATTACTTCATCAATCACTGCCAAGTGACTGACAGTGATTGATGAAGAATATCACCACAAGGTTTTGGTAGTCTAGTTAGGTGCAGCAACTCAGATATCTATTCATTTGGGGTATTTATAGTTTGGTTACTACTAGTATACCTGCTTTTTCTGGCTTTAGAAAATACCCTATTGCCCAAGTTTCTGACAAACTTGCAAACTATGAACATTAATTGTACTTTTACACACTAAAAACATAAACCTTTGTAACCCTGGATTATGCAAAGATTTCTTACATATAAAGCCAAAAGCATTACCTATACAAGAACAAGTTTATAAGCTGGATCTCATCAAAATGGAAAATTGCTCTTCAAAAAACATGACTGAAATGACAAGCCATGGGAGAAAATATCTGCAAATCATACACTTGATAAGAGACTTATATCAGGAATATAAATAAAAGTGAATAAATAAAACAAAAGCCTCAAAAGATATAAAGAGACACTTTTTACTGAAGAAGACATACAGATGGCAAACAACAGCATGAAAAGATGCTCAACATTAGGGAAACGCATATTAAAACCACAACGAGGTGCATATCCATGCTCTTAGCAGTTTTATTTGTAATAGTCAAAAACTGGAAATAACTCCAGTGTCCATCAACTGAATACTATTCAGAAATAAAAATGAATGAACTATTGATACATTCTACAAGGATGAATCTCAAAATAATTAAGCTAAAAGAAACCATTCAAAAAGAGAGTACATATTCTATAATTCTATTTACATTGACTTGTAGAAATGCAAACTGATCTACATAGACAGCGAGCAGATCTGGTTGCCGAAGCCAGGGGTGGGTGAAGTGGAGGGGCAGGAGGGAGGGATTAGCAAGGGCACAAGGAAGCTGCTGGGGGGCATGGATATGTTTACTCTTTTTGTGGTGATGGTTTCCCAAGCACACATATGTCAAAAGGTAACAAACTGCACACTTAAATATATACACTTTGTTAATTATCTCTCAATCAGTCTGTTAAATAATAAAATATATAGTAAGGTCCTTCACAAAACACATTTTAAAAAATAACCTCAAAGGTTTAGAGGACATGTGCATTAGACTGTGTCATAATAAAAACAAATATAAAACTATTCACTAGTTGTTCTGTCCAGTAATTTAAATCAATTTCACCATAACTACAATTTAAATTCCTGATTTTTAAGCACCCACCTTCTGCACACTAGTATAAGAACAAAACCTGCTTGATTAGATCTTTACTCTCAACACACTTTTCAGCTGAAAAAACTCAAATCTAGAGAAATTAAGCAACTCACCTAAGCTCGTAAGACCTAAGTATTCACCTTTAATTCTACCATAATTTACAGTCTTTAAAAGTACCTTCTAATAGGTTTTGACCTGCATGTTGAGATGTTTGAATTGAAATCCTTCCACTAGTAGTTATGTTTCTGTCATAATCAATATTTTGGGTTTATAAACTATGTCCTGAGTTCAAAATGTGTTTATATAAGATTTATTTTTAATCTCTCAATGCACATACTCCCAGAACGTATGCACATTAATTTTACAAAGGAGAGAATGAGATGCACAGGCGGAATTAGAAACAAGGCCCCTTACTCTCAATTCAAGGCTCTATTGACTTTGCTGATACACGAAGGCTGAGTTCAGTTCTCCCACCCTGACAAAATAAAAGGACCCTGCAATATAAATATGTGCCCAGCAATAAAGAAGCCTGTGTCTTATTTACTTACTAGCCACAGTCACAACTCTGAGCCTCATCTTTTTATTTGACTGTAAAATTGGAGATAACATTTGTCCTCCCTATTTCACAGGCCATTTTAAGGTACAAATGAGTTGATATTTCAAAAACTGTAGAGCTAAACAGATACTAAGTATTAGTAATGGGACATACCTTTCACATAATTTGCAATGGCTTCTTTTGTGTCCCTCTCTGGGTCAATAGTGATGAAAAGTGGAGTTAAATCTGGCAGAGTTGGAATATCATCTGAAAGAAAGTTCGTTAGTCAGTATTCACACTGTAAGGGAAACGACAAAGAAAACCAGCAATTACAGTGGAGTGTAGTAGCTACTGCAAGGCTTAGGGAAACAAAGGCACATCTGACACTGGTCTTACATGACCAGGAAGGGGATGGAATGGCCTTGAGGAGAAACAGATTGGTATACTGTCTGTGGTGGAATCAGATAACCTACCAAATACCTGCACCAAGGTATCTTGTCCCCTAATCCAACCCAATACTGTAGGTTATTCCCCGCACCAGGCCCCAAAGGCAGGGCAAACTATTCATAAGAACCGAATAGCCTGGGATAATTCATTTTAAGAAGGATGTAGCCTGTCTTCTTATTGGTACTAATAAATGCCCCTGCCTGCACGTCATTGACCACCCACAGATTTCAGTCTAACCAACAGTCATCTGGGAAAGGCAACAGTGGACTCAATAATGGAAGCCACAATAAAGGGACACAAAGCAGAGTTAAGAGAGACCCAGATCACACTGACATTTTTTTTAAAATCCTCACCTGAGGATATTTTTCCATTGATTTTTAGAGAGAGTGGAAGGGAAGGGGAGAGACAGAGGAACATCCATGTCGATTGGTTACCTCCCACAACGTGCCTGCACCAGGACTGGGGTTTGAGGTACATGCCCTTGACTGGGAATTGAACCCAGGATGCTTCAGTCGGTGGGCTGACGCTCTATCCACTGAGCCAAACCGGGTAGGGTCACA
The DNA here is from genome assembly GCF_000147115.1 of Myotis lucifugus. Classification (NCBI taxonomy): domain Eukaryota; kingdom Metazoa; phylum Chordata; class Mammalia; order Chiroptera; family Vespertilionidae; genus Myotis; species Myotis lucifugus. The sequence goes on from NW_005871330.1 coordinate 727,645, forward strand.
TTGACATTTTTAAGCAAACTAATATTTAGCATCATAACAAGCTTCTTTTGGTGGAGAATTTATAGGTCATGGGAATCCAAGCAATAGACAAGCCTAACACTAAGATTTTATGTTCACACAAACCAAATAATTACAAACCTCCATCTAACAGTAATACTAGAATGTGAAAAGAATAGTAACATTAAGGACATTAAGTAAACATACTTTTCATAGTAAGTAATGGCTTCCTTACCTATTTCATCCACGACTTGAATCATTTTTTCTAGTTCTTCTGGACAAACATCAGGGCAATGAGTGAAACCAAAATAAATCAATACCCACTGACCCAAATAGTCCTTATCAGTTTTGCGCTCTCCGGTATGAGTTACGAGGGAAAATGGTCCCCCAAGTAGAGGCTTTCCAATGCTTCGCTGCCGTTCCTTCTCCAGCTCTTAAACAGACACAAATACACACACACACACACACACACAAAATTGTCAATATAACCACAGTTACTCAATACCTGATATATGATTCATACTATACTAATGGCTGTGTGGGCACAAATTGTATAAGAAATAGTGTCAGTTTTCAAGAACCTTAAAAAAACCTCTTAAGGAAAATAAGCATAAAATAAAATAAAACAAAATCAAATTAAATCAATATGTACTAAAGACAATAAGAAACGAAAGTGGTAAAAATATTTCTTCTGGAACAATTCAATCCTAAGCCAACAGGTGTGCCATGATGCGGGTGAGAGAGAGGGCATAGCTATACAGAATGCCTGAGCCCAAGGGGGCAAGGTGGTGGCCTGGCATTGGGAAGTCTGAGCCTGAGTGTGCCGAGGGCAGCTGTGTGCTGAGGGGAGGGGACAGCGGTGATGGGAGCTTACTTACTTACTGGGGGCTGATCAAATAAGTAAATATATTAGAGATAAGAGAGTTACAAATGGACAAGGAGTTAGAACAATAGAAAGAAAACTAGAATGAAACTTGCAGTACTGGAAAGAAACTGGAGGTACAATATGAACTTATGGTTTCTCTATATACAGAAATATAGATTAAAAAATATATATACACTGTATATCTCTTTCCTAGCTCTGTCTACTGAGAGGACCTGGGAGAAGACACATTGAACTCATATACCAATAACAACAAACTCGTATCCTGACTTCTAAATATCCTCCTCCACAAAAAGGAAACAGGGTTTTTAGAGAAATAGCTGATATCAGGTCCTGAAAGTCAAGTAGAAACTGAAAAACTTACAGATTGAAGGAGACTAAAAAAGCAACTAGGCATGAGGTGTGGTTCTAAACCAGACAACTTTTGCCATAAAGGGCATCAGGCTGCACCACTTTAAAGAGGTCTGAACACTCAACAGTAAAGCATATCAGTGTCGATTTTCTGATTTTGAACACCGTATTGTGATTATATTGGAGAATGTCCTTATTTGTAGAAATATACAATAAAGTATTTAGAGATGCTGAGGCATCATGTCAAGCAAATATTTTCAAATGATTTAGGAACACTTTTAATATTGTATGTATCATAATACATTTTTAATAAAAATGTTATTAATTGCAGGTGACATTCCAAACTAAAGTCAAATGAAGCTTGCATTTTCCTTAAATGTCTTTACCAACACTTTCCTAGCTTTTCAGTTTTATTTCACTGTGATACTAAAGGAACTTAACTGCTTATTAGAATATGAAAATTATATCAATAAAGTACTACCAGTTATACAAAAGAAAGGTCTAAATATCTTCATGAATCTTATATTGCTCAGGTTCTAAAGCCTATGAATTCTCACTCCCAGATTTAAACACCATCCTGTGTATAATGGCATCAAAAGAGACACTAAAAAAATCAAAACAGATTTAAGTGACACTGTAAAGATTTACTGAAAACTCTAAAGCAAATCTGAAGAAGTCCTAGAATATTCGCTAAAATATAAACTTCCTGTAAACAATTTCTAAACACTTCAAGTGTCTGTCCACAGCGGTTCCTAGCTTCCCGCCACAGGTTCTCCCTCTCTCTGTCTTCCATGGTCAGTCTCTGGCCTTCTTCTGTCTGCTGATACCCAGTGGTTTATGGTAGGGGTTGAGCTTTCCTTTGGCCCTCAGAGCACCCTGAACTTCCCTCTGGCCTGACAGAACCTCATCTAGTAAAATCTTTACTTCACAGGTATCGCAAAGGCTGGAATGCACCTTAGTCATCTTTGTAGCCTCTGGACGTTGCACTAACCCACATTCAAATCTGTCCAAAAAGAAGTCATTTCATATTGTTGCACAGTGCTATGCTGGATTGGATCCTGGAACAGGTAAAAGGCAACGGAAAAACAAGTGAAATCCAAATAAAGTGAGTGAGTGGTTTAGTGAGGACTAGTGTACCAATTCTAATTTCTTAGTTTTCATGACACGTCAACATTAGGGGAAGCTAGGTAATGGGTATATGAGAACTCTCTATGCCAGTGGTTCTCAACCTTCCTAAGGCCGCGACCCTTTAATACAGTTCCTCATGTTGTGGTGACCCCCAACCATAAAATTATTTTTGTTGCTACTTCATAACTGTAATTTTGCTACTGTTATGAATCGTCATGTAAATCTCTGATATGCAGGATGTATTTTCATTGTTACAAATTGAACATAATTAAAGCACAGTGATTAATCACAAAAACAATATGTAATTATATATGTGTTTTCCGATGGTCTTAGGCGACCCCTGTGAAAGGGTTGTTGCACCCCCAAAGGGGTCACGACCCACAGGTTGAGAACCGCTGCTCTATGCCATATTTACACCTCTTCTGTAAACCTAAAATTATTTCAAAATTAAAAGTCTAAAAACAAAGAGATGCTAGTCCAGAGGCAGGAAAGACGTTATGCAGAGCTGACCAAATGACATGTACTCACTGTCCGTCTTCTCTTTCTTGAAGAGCTTCATTCCAGCCAATAAAGCTCCTCCAATGGCAAACGTGACAGCTAAGGACTTCCAGGAAACGGGCTACTGGGGCAGAGATTTCAAAACCAAAACCACTAGTAAGATGCAGACACTTAACCATACTGAACATATTACCGTAGTTTTAAATATGAAAATGGAGGCCCTGATATTGTTCAATGTGCCGAACGTTTCATGCTACTTGGGATGAGGACGTACTGAAAGTGTCTGCGGATGCAGCTGTATCTGGGCTCCTAAACGCAACCACAAAGGCACGTTCTCAAGGGCAAGTCCGCTCAGCCCATTTCTCTTCATTTGGAAAAAAAAAAAAGACAAGCAGTGTGCCTCTGATCCCCACTGCTGACCTGAAAACCAGTTCATTACCTGCTGGTGCTGCTATTGTGAATATCAATAAACCAAGTGAAGTTTGGGAGGTGAACCTGGCTTGCAAAGTGGAAGAGGCTGCGAGTGGAGTTCCTGCAAACGCATCGCAACCTCATTTCCTGGTTCTCTGCGAGTCCCCAGATGCGGGGCTGCGCAGGCCTAACTCACTAACATCCCCCAGATCCGAGAAACCCTACCTACCCTCACCCACCACCTAGAGGAAGTGGCTTGTAAGTTCTTTTTGGGTCAGAAGAACCTGAAAGAATCCCCCCTCTCAAAAAAAAAAGAGGGGGGACCTATCCAGCAGGCAACAACGATCCCTATTTTGCTCCATTTCAACGTGCACACCGACCCTCCGAAAGGGGACCCGAATGTCGAGATTCTCAAAACGCCCTGACCCCTCAACAATGGAAAGTTTCGGGTGGAGGACGCTAAGGAAACCTAAAATGTTGACCCAGGTGAGCGGCTGGGCCGCAGACGATTTCAGGCGCGGCCGGGTGCTTTCCGAGGTGACGACCAGGTGGGAGGGCCCGACGGCCGCGGCGAGGGAAGGAGGTGCTCCGGGTGTGCACTCACCCCGGGTTTCGAGGGGCGGGAGGGGTCTCGGCGGCCCTTCGGCTCGGGTCCTGGCGCCCCCGGCGGCGGCGGCATCGCGGAGCTGAGGCGCCGGCACCCCGGACAGGCGCGGGGGAGCCCCCAGGCCCGCCATCCCTTCTCCGGCTGCGCGCAGAGTGGCCTCAGGAAGACGCCCACGGTCCCCGGTGCCGGGCCCCACACCCCGAAACCTCGAGGCGAGAGGAGCCTAAGCTGACCACCCGGAAGCCGCATGAACCGGCCGGATCCCTGTAACAACCCCGCCATGAGCTTTGGAGGTCGCGCCTCCTTCGACCCGCCCCTCGACTTCCGGTTCCACTTTGACTTCCTCCGGAAGTCGGAGGAGCTGCTCTTCCCGTCCCGCTCGGCTCGTTAGTGACGCGGTGAGTCACTGAGCGGAGAGTCCGGCCGCCCTTCGCTGGGAGCTGGCGCGCGGTAGGTGGCTCCTCGCGGTCGGAGGCGGGTCGCCCCGGGCTGGACAGCGGGACCCTCCGGAGCGGCCGCCTAGGGGGTCCCGGCTTCGCGGCGGGGCCTGGGCCGGGCGGGCCTGAGCGCTGCGGGCCCCTCGCTCCCCGGGCAGCCCCCCCCCCTTGGTCTCGGGGACAGGAAAACGGGGTCCGCAGCCCCGCGAGCCCCCGCAGTCCTCACCCCACCTTGTCGCCCGCCTCCTGCCCTGCCCTGTGTGGAGGCCGCCAGTTGGCTGCTGACCCCTTTGCACCTCCACGCCGACCCCTGGCGCTGGAAGTAACTGTTGCTAATATGGATGATTGATGTCTGTGGTCAGCAGCGAGGGCGAGTCAGGGAGGACTGATGACCGGCGCCCCCGGCTCTCATGGAGCCTGATCACACACAGCGGCGCAGGGCGAGGGAGCTGTGCTGCGTCACACCCGGGTCCCTAACTTTTCTCCTCCGGCCCAGTTTCTTCAGAAAGCCCTCGGCGACCCCCCTGCCCCTTCCGATCCGCGGCTGAAGGTTTGGGCGCGTGTCTCGTCTGGGGCGGAAGGGCCACGGCCCCATAGTCGTTCCTTCCGAAAGCTGGACTCGCATTCGTTTGCCCTGCGAGGGGTCTCCGTGTCTGTGATCGGAACCCCTCCCCTCCCGGCTTTCCTGGTGGATTCGCAAAACGCAGAAAAAGGGAGAAGTCGCCCTCTCATCTTCCTCCTTCGCTGCAGACCCCACTCCTGCGTGGCTTTCCCGGTGCCCGGTGCGCGGGGCGCTGAGCAGGCTTTCCTGGGCCACGTGTGCTCCGTTGGTTGTAGTCTGGCATCACCCATGTGTTTTTTTATTCCAAAGTTGAACGGGAATTTCCATGAATTTCTGCTCAAAGTCAGTGTGTTTGCTCAGCACTTCAAATCCTTTTTAAAAATATATATATTTTATTGATGTTTACAGAGGAAGGGAGAGGGATAGAGAGTTAGAAACATCGATGAGAGAGAAGCATCGATCAGCTGCCTCCTGCACACCCCTAACTGGGGATGTGCCCGCAACCAAGGCACATGCCCTTGACCGGAATCGAACCTGGGACCCTTCAATCCGCAGGCCGATGCTCTATCCACTGAGCCAAACCGGTTAGGGCCCTTTTTAATCGAATTAAATTTTCTGTCTTGGAGTTGCCTGTGGGTAGTAATATTTTTTTACCCTCATATGTCTGTGTATTGGTTTCCCCAAGGAGAAATTTTCCCTCAAATTGACAGAAAGCCACAAAAGCACTTTGCTTATTCAGGCAATGAGCCTATGAGGTTGCTGTCCATCCTTTTCAGTTGTAGACTAATTGATCACACACACATCATGTACATTGAAATGGAGTTCGGTGGTGTTTCTAGCTGGTCACTTAAGTTGTGTTTACCAGGGTGATTCTTTTCATCGCTTTGCCTTTGTTTACCAGAGCATTTTTATACAGCCTCTTCATATTAAATTTATAATGTTAAGTAAAATATTAGTTTCTGAAACAGTTCTTGACTCAAAGTAGGTGCTGTATAGCTGTCCTTCGGATGAATTGCTAGTAACACCTCTGCCCCTGATTTCCTGGACCTATGGAACTTTAGTGTTAAAAGCTACCTAAAACATTATCTAGTGTAAACCTATCACTTATCATCAAACCACCAAGATCCCCAAATGAGGTGGTTTTTTTTTTTTTATTTCTTTCCATTTCAATACTTTTCTTGGAAGAGCGGACACTGTTTTGACTGGGACCGCTAGGCCTGACTTTCAGAAAACCTTCCCGGCACTGGAACTTGATTCTCATCTCCGGTTCACACATCCACCCCGGGTGTCCAGCCACAAACATTTCTGCCTCAGTTTTGCCATGACTGCAATATTTAGCACAGTTACATTTCAAGGCCACCCTCCCCCTCCCCTTCCTCTTTCCACAGCCGCCTGCCCCATGGACTGTGCAATCACAACTTGGCTCACCCACACTCAGTCACAAACTTGGTATTTTCCTTTCTTTTCAAAAGCAAATTATTTCCTTGGTTATTCTAATTCTTCCAGACTTTATTTTCTCTAAACCAGTGATTCTCAACCTTCCTCATGCTGCGACCCTTTAATATAGTTCCTCATGTTGTGGTGACCCCCAACCATAAAATTATTTTCGTTGCTACTTCATAACTGTAATGTTGCTACTGTTATGAATCGTCATGTAAATATCTGATGTGCAGGATGTATTTTCATTGGTACAAATTGAACATAATTAAAGCATAGTGATTAATCACAAAAACAATGTGTAATTATATATGTGTTTTCCGATGGTCTTAGGCAACCCCTGTGAAAGGGTCGTTGGGCCCCCAGAGGGGTCGCGACCCACAGGTTGAGAACCGCTGCTCTAAACTTTTGAATGCTATTTAAAACTTTGTATTGCAGACATTTAAAAACACATAAAGTAGAGAGAATAAACCTCATGTACCCATTGCTAGCTTCTACAATTATCATCCTCTCCTCACCCATGTTTTTTGTGTTTGGTGAAGCAGGGGGATATTTTGAAAAAGTCCCTGGAATTAATTAATTGATGAATCTTATTAATTCTAAATCTCGACCCTGGAGGTGTCTGAGTTTTGTCCTCTGTCTACGGGGACTGCTCTTTCTAAGCTCCCTGAGTCATGATCTAAGACTCTGAACTAATCAGGAGAGTCGGTTTCCTGCCCATGGGTGCTTTTTTCCCTGCCTTACTCACTTGTGATCCTAATTGTCATTCCTTGAAAGTGCTTGTGTCCTTTCCTCTTGCCTCATATCTTTCCCTTAAGAGATCACAGCATGGGAATTTAAGTTTCTGTCTTTTTAAATAATTTATGTGATAAAATTGCATCTATCCTATCCATAACCTTGTTATTTTTTATCCTCGTCTGAGGATATATTTATTGATTTTATTATTATTTTTAATCCTCACCCTGGGATATTTTTTCCATTAATTTCTAGAGAAAGTGGGAGGGAGGAGGGAAGTGGGGGGGAGGGAGAGAGACAAAGTTAGAGCCAGACAGACATTTTTGTGAGAGAGATACATCAATTGTTGCCTCCCGAACCTGCCCCCACCAGGACTGGGGAACCTGCACCAAGGTACTTGCACTTGACTGGGAATTGAACCCGCGACCCTTTGGTCCATGGGCCAGTGCTCCAACCACTGGCCAAAACCGGCCAGGGCATATTTCTTGGTTTTAGAGAGAGAGGGAGAAATATCTATGCAGTATGTGCCGTGATCTGAGATCGAACCTACAACCTTTTTGGTGCCCAACCAGCTGAGCCATTCTGCCAGGGCCATAACCTTATTCTTATTTTTATTATTATTTTTTAATTTGAGGGAGTTTTCTTTATATGTCAACAAATCATTTTTCTTCAGTGTTACATGTGCATTTGCAAAGAAGGTGTATTCTTTCACATGCAATACATGGCGATGAGATCCACCTTTTGGTTCTATCATTTAGGTCTTCAATAGCCTTATAAAAATTTTTTCTCCTTGATCTATCTTCAACTAAGAGAGATTTTAAGTTTTATTAATGTTTCCAAGTCTTACTGACTCTCCTAAAACGTTTTTTAAAAATCAAAGTTGTCATAATATCCATGTATCCAATAGTACATCTTCATTGAGCTTGCACCTTGTAACCTTATTTGTGTCTCCCTCTTTAATCATTTCTGGCCTGAGTTCTACCTAATGCAACATCAAAGGAGTAACCTCTGTTTTCTTATATTTGATTTTTCTGGGATTATCTTTGCCTAACCTCTTATTCTTCACCTTTCTGAGTCTTTCAATTTTGTACTGATATCATAACCTTATTTTTTTAAAATATATTTTTATTGATTTCAGAGAGAGGGAGAGAGAGAGAGAGAGAAACATCAATGATGAGAGCGAATCATTGATTAGCTGCCTCCTGCACGCCCCCTACTGAGGATCAAGCCCGAAACCCAGGCATGTGCCCTTGACTGGCATTGAACCCAGAGCCCTTCAGTCCACAGGCCAACGCTCTATCCACTGAGCCAAACCAGCTAGGGCCATAACCTTATTTTTTAAAGCTATATGCATTCAGTATTTTGATCTCTTTTCTACTCCAGAACACATTGCTCTTTGGAAGTGTATGGTCCTTGCTGGTCCTTCCATGTTGCTTCACTTTAAAAAGTTGGCTAATCTTACTTTATCCCTAACTTGGACTGTGTTCCAGGAAGATGTGTCTGATTGGAATCACATGATAGAAAAGTAAAGCCAATTCACTTTGACTTTAAGCTCAAAGGAGAATTTCTTGGCTGATATAACTAAATGAATGACCAATATTAGTTCTGGCAGGGACAGGTAGACCCAGGTATTCAACTAATAGTCCCAGGACTCTACCTACTTCTTTCTGCCAGTCAGATTTCTTAGTTAATTTTCCCCCAGCAGTTCCAGTCTTAGTTATCAGCTTAGTAGAAGTAGTTCTAATAATTTTGCTCGTAGTTCCAACAAAAGTCCCAGGGCTGACCCTTGGCCCAGCTTAGGTTATATGCCTACCCCTGACAAGTGGGGAATGGCTTTTATAGGCCAACCCTGGGTCAGGTGTCTGTGCCTCTCAAACCACATGAAGTAAGATTGAGGAATTAGGTAAAAGAGTTATTGCGGTTCTGTTACAAGAACAGGAAATGGATGCTAGGCAGGCAGAAATAACAGCTATCTACTGGAGAGAAGATGAAATTAATAGGGGCTAAATGTCCTCTAAGAGTTACACAAGAACTTATTATTGCCTTAAAGGCTCTAAGTTTAAAGTTAAAAATAAGCGCATTTGACAAGGGACAAAAGCACTCCCAGAAACAGTTTTCCCTTAAGCTTTGGTAATAATGTTCCACTGATACTTTTGCTAAATTATCTTTTGATTTGATTCTTCTATTAAGCTGTACTTGGAATCGTAAATATTTGAAATCTATTAGAACTAGAGCTTTTCAACTAACTTAGGTGAGTTTTGTATTTATTATAATTGTATCTGAGTTCTTTGCCTTCCAATCAGATTATCTCATCTGCCCACCCTCACACTTATAGACTGACTTGCTATCTGGTGGGGTTTTCAAATGGGGACTGCAGGAAAAATGAGCAAATGAAAAAACCCAGTGTAAGAACACAGGCCATGTTTTAGGGTCTCCATCCCTTTTTCTGGTGCTATTTTACCTGTTTTTGGAATAATTATACCCAACCAGATTAGGGAAGAAAGGAAAGTAGCTGAAGCTCATAATTGGGTGGGTCAAATAGTTATAGAATGAAAAGAAGCCCCTAATTCTCAAATTAGTCAAATTGAAGTCTGGCCTTTACTGCCAGTTGTGGGGTTGTCACCTCCACCTCTGATAGGAACACTGACAATTAGAATTTCACATATCCGTTTTGTTGTAAGGAAGGGGAGTTCATATTCAGCTTTTAAAAAGCGGTTTGAAATTAATATCCAACTATTGAAGAACCAAGACCCCCTACTCTCATAAGTGAAAATAGTCCCGCTGGTATGGCTCAGTAGTTGAGCGTCAACCTATGAACCAGGAGATCATGGTTTGATTCCCGGTCAGGGCACATGCCCGGGTTGCTGGCTCGATAGTGTGGAGCGTGCAGGAGACAGCCAATCAATGACTCTCTTATCATTGCTGTTTCTATCTCTCTGTCACCCTTCCTCTCTGAAATCAATAAAAATATATTTCTTTAAAAAAATTTTAAGTGAAAATAGTCACATCAATGTCATACATAGTTTTTGTGCCAGATTTTTTTGTTTAAAATTATTATTCTCATATCTTTACCCTTTTATCCCAGATAAAAAATATGAGAAACTTACCCACCAACAAAGACACAAAATAACCCACAGCAGGAATTTAATATATAAAGTACAATGAATGAGTATAATGTATGACTTTCAAAAAATCCTGAAATTTTTATAGAATTATTAGAAGAAGGTGCCTGTTTAAAATTAGTGTATATTTCGTAAAAATTACAGATTATTCCAGATTTGATTTTGACTTGGCTAGAATTAGAATGCCTATTCATTAATAAAATAATACTCTTGTAAATTAATACCCTTCTAAAGAATACAGGTTATTCTCTATTTTACAGATAAGAAAACTGAAGCATTTCAAGGTCTTGGTAATTTGGATCTAAGACTCTAAAGCAGGGGCGGGCAAACTTTTTGACTCGAGGGCCACAATGGGTTCTTAAACTGGACCAGAGGGCCGGAACAAAAGCATGGATGGAGTGTTTGTGTGAACTAATATAAATTCAAAGTAAACATCATTACATAAAAGGGTACGGTCTTTTTTTTTTTTTTTTTAGTTTTATTCATTTCAAACGGGCTAGTTTGCCCACGGCTGCTCTAAAGCCCAGGCACTTTACTCTATAGAGTCTATACCAAGCTACCTAGTGAGTCAACTATTAAGTTTAATACCCACTTTACCATTTAGAAGATTAAGATGTTTATAACTGAGTTATCTTTTATACTTTATTTAGAAATCTGTTCAGAGGTTATGGATGACAAGCCCAGTCCTGGAGCTGTAAGTGAGAGTTCAGAACATCTCTTCTCCTTTGGAGTTATAGCAGATATTCAATATGCTAACTTAGAAGATGGCTATAACTACCAAAGAACCAGAAGAAGATACTACAGACACAGTCTTCTTCACTTGCAGGGTGCTATTGAACACTGGAATAGAGAAAGCAGTCCACCCTGTTGTGTCCTTCAGCTTGGAGATATCATTGATGGCTACAATGCGCAGTATAAAGCATCAGAAAAGTCACTAGAACTTGTTATGAACGTGTTCCAAAGGCTTAAAGTCCCAGTTCATCACACGTGGGGAAATCATGAATTCTATAACTTCAGCAGAGACTATTTAACAAACTCTAAACTGAACACAAAGTTTCTAGAAGACCAGATTGAACACCATCCTGAAACTGTGCCTACGGGGAGTTTTTATGCTTACCATTTTGTTCCATTCCCTAAATTCCGGTTCATTTTACTCGATTCTTATGACTTGAGTGTCTTGGGCGTGGACCAGTCCTCTCCAAAATACCAGCAGTGTCTGAAGATGCTGAAGGAGCACAATCCAAATATGGAATTGAATAGTCCTCAAGGTGAATTATTCCTTTGAGCTGAGAGTCTAATACATTGTCTTTAAATTCTTCAGCTACCTTTTATTCGGCAGGAAGATGGATGACTAAGGTAAAAGTATATTGTCACTGTTGTTCAGGGTCAGGATTTCTCACAAGCCTCATGGCACATGGATTGGTTGCTGTTTTGGTTGAAGATTTATTTAAATATCTGAATGATTGTTCTGGGCTGAGCACTTTTTCTAGAGCTTAGCTATTTAGGACTGTAAGCAGTATTGACAATATCACTTTTTTAATGGGTAGAGTGGAAGGAACAAGAAAAGTAGGACAAATAATAAATGAAATCGTAACAAGATTATTTCCACAATGATATATGCTACCAAGAAAATGAAGTATGACTGAGAGGACTGTTTTAGTTTAGGTGGTCAAAGAGAGCCTTTCCAAGGAGAAAACATTTAAGCTGAAATCTAAATGACAGGAGGGAGTCAACCTTGGATAGAGTATTTGTGACAGAGGGATAAACAAATGCAGAGGCACTAAGCATAGTTAAGACTGGCATTCTTGAACGCAGGGAAGGGCCAGTGTGCAGGATGATTTTGCAGGAGCCCTGTGGACAGTTAAGAGTCTAATTTATTTTCAGTGTAACAGGAAGCTAGTGAAATAAGCAGAGGAGTGTCAAGACTAGGAGCAGGATACTGGTACAGTGTGATTTAGTTGTGTATTCTAAATTCTTGTGGTTTCCTGTTGTAAGTCGATTGCTGCCAAATGTTCCTAAAGAGAAGTATAAGTTACCCATATTAGCTAAGTTAAAATGCCCTAATGATGAGAAAATTGTATTTGGTGGATCTAACTTACAGAATTTATTTTAGGACTTTCTGAGCCTCAGTTTGTCCAGTTTAATGGAGGATTCAGCCAAGAACAACTGAACTGGTTGAATGAAGTCCTTACGTTCTCTGACACAAACCAAGAAAAGGTGGTGATCGTGAGTAAGTATTTAAATGATTTGTGTATATTAGCATTTTAGAGAATGGGAAATTAGATTTTAAAGCATACTAATAACATGTGATATCCTCTTTCAGTAAAATGAATGCTTAGTTTAAATTGAAAAACAATCTAAGTATGAGATTAACATTTAAGGTCAAGTTAGGGAAGAATTGAATTGTAAAGTAACAAAAACATCTTGCCAAATACTAGAGCCTGTGAATTGGCCTTTTAGGTTTCATAGTAGAATTTCTCCAAATGGGATCGATTTACATAGTAATATATAAATGAAAAATTCAGTCTAGGTCCCCTACCACACCTCTGGCCCTGCTGCCTGGATGAAAGCAAAGCCGATGTAACAGGGACAAGTGTTAGAGATACAACTGGCAGTGAGCACTTACGTGAATATTGTTTTCATTTAGAATCGATTTTGACAGACATGCTGTCATCAGAGATTTAGGAATCTGGAGGTGCTTACAGTACATGCATTGGCTGTGTGCACATGTATGTATATACATAGAACTGACTTGGGATTTGCATTGTGGCTGGTATACTTGGTTGGGGGGCTGAGATTATATCCCTTGTTTTAGGGATCAAATTGATGTGGCATAATGGATAAGAACATGGACTAAGGGTCACAAGGACAGAATGCCATCTGGCTCTTACATCTGTGAGCTTTGATTGGGCATATGTCGAACCTACAAACTGCAGTTTTCTCAATATTGCATCAAATGAGATTATGAAGAAAATGATAGGCTGCTCAGGTAATTGATATAAAATGAGGTTTCTATCAATATAGTTTTTACTTATTACATTTCATTGATGTAGTGAAAACATGTAGATGGAGTTAAGGGTGTTTCTGCTACCATCAAATATCATTCAAGGCTTGAAAAATGTAAGGGACCCTCAGGGGTTATTGGCATGATGTGACACTATTTTGGCTTTACAATGAGTGGTCTCAAAAACTGAGACTTCTTGACTTGTCTCTTCTTTGCTGTTAAGTTGTACTTGTGACTTTAGAGGCATGGGGAACCTTTGTTCTGCCAAGGGCCATTTGGATATTTATAACATCATTCCCGGGCCATACAAAATTATCAGCTTAAAAATTAGCCTGCTATATTTGGTCAAACATTTAATTAACTCACTCCTAATGCCTTGACAGGGCCAGACCAAGTGATTTTGTGGGCTGGACGTTCCCCACCCTTGCTTTAGAGAATACTGGCGCTAAAAGGGACCTAGAGAACATATAGTCAGACCTTTTAATTTTAAAGATAAAGAAACTGAACCAAAAGAGATTAAACAACATAGCTAAAATCCCTCAGCTCCTGACAGAATTGAGGCTAGAGAGTCCATGTTTTGTATCCCAGCCCCTTTCCCACACTATCCTGTCTTCTCATTGTTTTTATGTCAGTGCACTTATCTATATTATCAGTCTCTAAAATTTCTGCTGTTTTCCTGTAAACTTAGAAACTGGATGAACAAACCTTTAACTCAGTGCCTTGGGTTTTCTTTAGCAAAGTTTAAAATGACTAATCGAAATTTCCTTTTTGTTTGCTTTTACACTTCCCTTTTGGCTACTCACATGTCATTTTGCCTAATTCTAGAGTTTTGGCCATGAAGTTGGAAGACAGAATTGCTGTTAGCTGGAATATGGAACACTGCAGCAGGAGGGGGCTTTGGGTGGAGAGCTCAGGAGTTCAAGGTTGAAAAGATTAACTTTCAGGTGCCTGTTACACATGAGCAGAGATGTTGAGTATAATGAATCTGAAATTCCAAATAGAGGTTTGAGCTAGGTGTATAAATGTGGAAGTTGAAAGAATACGGATGATATTTAAAACTATGGACCTTGCTAAGAGATCACAAAGTCTTTAGGTGTAGACAGAAGTGAAGCCCACAAACCACACATTCGGGCACTCCTAATAAGATACTGGGGAAATGAGGAGCTGGCAAAGGAGTGTGAGAATCAGTAGCCTTGAGGTTGGAGGGAAACTGGGAGGATTGGTACTGTCCTGGGAGCCAGGTGTTTCCAGAAAAAGGGAGCAACTAATTGTGTCCAGCACTACAGGGATTTGATAGGTGCGTCCAGTGTGGCATCTAGATCTGGAAAGTCACATGGCCTCTTTGGACCCTTAGCCCTTGTCACATCTTAACGATTGGCTGAGTGTATGTGTGCGGACAGGTGTGCACTATTGGCCCCCCTTTTTTATACAAAACTAGTAGATATTAAGCAGAATAAAAATAAACAGTAACAGAATTAGTGGGAAGAAGCAAAGACCAATGAGCTGTTTATTGTATCTGTCCTTCAGAGTGAAATGTGGCCTGATGTAGGATGTGGCCTCATTTACGTCTTGGCATCTACTTTCACATATCTCCTGTGGGACCTAGTATGAATATTCCCCACTTTCGCCTAGTTTTCTCATCTCTAAAATGGCTATGGCTACCTTGTTCTCCTGGAGGTGTTTAAAGGGGCATAAATCAGTTCTTTATAAGACATTGAGTGTTTAGAAAAATGACATATTATTCACTGGTCCATCCCTAAGCTCTCTTTTATCTAAGAGTACCTCTGTGTGTGTATGTAACATGTCTATACTTTCGGAAGTCAGAGGCTGGACTCCAGCACAGCACTGGCCTGATTCTACTGCCTTTGTGGACTGCCCTGTGCGGGTTGCCTCGGTCTCCCTTGACGTGTGTACATCCTGGGACTCGCAGGGCTTCTGTCTCTGCTGTGGCCTTTGCCCTTGTATGTGAACTATCTCACCCTCCTTTATGCTCCAGACTCCTGGCTATAGATTACCTCATTCTTCATGTATGTGAATTCTCGCTGGTCTCAGCCCATAATGAAGGAGCAATGCACATTGTTTTCCTGAGTACTCGTTTTTAGCCATTTATTTTGGTGAAAGTGGTATATCCTAATTGGCTCACAACTCTTCTCTTTAACTAACAGGTCATCTTCCCATTTACCCAGAGGCCTCTGACTCTGTGTGCCTGGCCTGGAATTACAGAGACGCCCTCGCAGTCATTTGGTCTCATGAGTGTGTGGTGTGTTTCTTCGCCGGTCACACCCACGATGGTGGCTACTCTGAGGATCCTTTTGGTGTGCACCACATCAACGTGGAAGGAGTCATTGAAACAGCTCCGGACAGCCAGGCTTTTGGCACGATTTATGTCTATCCCGACAAAATGATGTTGAAAGGGAGTGGTCGAGTTACAGACAGAATTATGAATTACAGGAAGGAAAAACCTTTTCCACTTTTAGTCTGATTTATTTTATCCATATAGAAAGAGGAGACTTAGCTTCATGTTTGTGCTCTGCTACCCCACCCCTAACTCCTCAGTCTCGTTGTTTAGTGTTCTGTTGATGTAACAAAATGTATTAATGGCTTCAGTGTTTTGCTCATAAGACATTCTGAAGTCATTTTGGAACTATATCCAGTGCTAAAAATTGGAAAGAAAATGAATGAACCAGGGAGGAGACCGGGCAGGGTGGGGGTGGGGGTGGGGTATAGTCCTCAAAACAGACTTTATTTTAGCCTTACCTGAGACTTTGAAAATTTTTTTTACGAGGAGAATATGCTCATTTACTAGCTATGTAACTTAAAATTCATAATAAAAAAGAAGCTCAGGTAAAGCTTTTCCTTTTAACCATCCTGTGCAAATGAGCTTTGGACATTTTTTTGCTCAGAATAGCCATCATACTATATTTTTATAAGCGTGTGTTCCTATTTTGTAGCCCAAAACTGTCATGTTACTCCACAGGTGAATGAATGAATGGTGCTCCCATTCCCATAGTGATGTGTGCCTCTCGTGTGAGGCTATAAGAAGGGCCTTCAGAGAAGTTATGTGGCCAGTGCAGCTGTGTGCCTGTTTCTGGGGTCTGTTTGGGCCACCAGCTAGAGCTGCATGAGGATAGACAGCAGCTAAATGAATTCACCCTTAACTCCCTTCGTAGATAAATGGGACGTGTTCAATTCAGTTGTCATACATGCTGAGGCTTATTTGCAGAAACACTATATGGCAAATGGGGACTGTTTGGAGTGTAGAGAAGGTTTGATTAAGGGCTTAAAAACAGTAAGGGATCAACCAATGCTGATCAACATGAGTGTGCCTGCCCAACCCCTTACCTAGGCCGTACAGGTGTATTTGTTTTCTATGGCTGTGGTGACAAATCACAAACTTGGTGGTTTAAGTAACATATTTGTTCTCTTAACAGTTCTGGAGTCAAAAGTCAGAAGTTATTTTCACTGGGCTGGGATCAAGCTGTTGTTAGAGCCATGCTCCATTTTGCTATCTAAGGTAACATTCCTAGGTCCGGGAGATTAGGGCCTGGGTATCTTTGAGGGGCATTATTCAGCCTACCTCTGAGGTGACTGATGTACTCCCTGCAGTAACCAACTCTATAATGGTGAGGAAACAGACCCCTACATACAAGTGTGTGAAGAAAGGAGCAGGAATTTCATGTTGCTTGAAAGGATTAGGGATGACTTGAAGAAGAAAGGTTTAAATGGGTGTGGAAGTGCATTTCAAGTAAACAGAATAGCATAAGCAGAGGCATTGAATGATATGCTGAGTTTAGGAGATGCAAGTAATGATACCACGATTCACCGAAAGGTGCTGAGTAATAAAGCAGGAAAAGGTTAGGCTATGGCTGTGTGCAGAAGAGCCTTGAATGACCAGCCCAGAGTTCAAACTTATCTTGCCACACAGTGTGAGAACCCCAGGTTCCTGAGCTGGGCCATATATGATTAGATTCGTGTTTCAGTCCGGGCAGTAGATGATGAGAGGCTGGTGTACAAAAGTCTCAGTGGGAAGAAAGAAGATTGGGGGTGAGAAGACATGTTTTGATAGTAGAAATATTAAACTTACTAGTAATGCTTCAATTGAAAAGTAGAGTTTAAAAGTAATTTCAGTAATGCTCTTTTCTAAAGGCAGTACTCTACCAAAAGTTAGTTCCTTATATATACTTACGGAGATTTAAAAGGAGCTATAAACTCACATATTCAGTGTGATGTGGGAGATGCAGATAGGATGAACGTGTATCTTGGACATTTTTTTTTTTCAAATTGGAACATTATTATCTTTTAAGCACAGAATCAAGCATAACTTGGAGGATGGGTAGGTTCTATATAGAATTTGCAAGTAAGTCCATTTCCTCATGTATGACCTTAATAATTATTCAAAAAGAGGTATAAAAGCCATAACTGCTATATAGACTAAATGCACATTGGAACACTGAAATCCTTAAAGTAAATTTCACTTTAATCGCTTTAATGTCAACTAGATTTTTTCCCCTTTTACCTTATCTAAATCTTGATCAAGAATTTCTGACTATCCAGAGGCCATTGTGTAAAATAAAACACATGTATACCTCCTTTAACAAACATTTATAGAATACTTAAATTGTATTTAAGATTATAAGAATAGAGACAAACTACCAGGCTCATTTTCACTCTCCTGAGTTATGATTGGTGCTAATACGTTTTGAGTGAAATATTTCCTACATCTCATGAAATGGTGTCTTGAGTAGCCCATGTGAAAAAGCCCATATAAACAGCATTGACCAGCAGAAATATAATGCGAGCCTCATGAATAAAGTATTTTAGCAGGCACATTTAAAACAGTAAATAGAGGCTGGGGGAAGGTCAAGGGGAAAAATAAAAAGGAGACAAATGTACTACTCTTTGTAATATTTTAAGCAATAAAAAAAAGAGTTAAAACAGTAAATAGAAACAGATAAAATCAACTTCCAATACGTTTTATTTACCCCAATATATCTAAAATATTTCAACATGTAATCAATATAAAAATTTTATATTTATTATACTATGTCTTTAAAATCTAGTATATATATTATACTTCAACCCATCCATTTGGACACTAACTTCATTGGAAATACTTGATCTATATTTAGATATAAAATTTGCAGTAGGTTCACATACTTACTCCAAGCATGCTTAAAACAAGTGTTCCAAACATTGTAAGTTTTCTAATAGCTGAATTGATACGTTTTTAAATTAAAATGGAAAAGAAAACGTCCTCCATCTAGACACATTTCAAGTGCTCAGTGCACACGTGGCTGGGGGCTGCGGTATTGGAGAGGACAGCTCTAACATGGTCTCACCCCAGGGTTGGTTTTGAAATTCATTTTTTTCAAATGTGTATAGATTTCAGTCTTATTTTTATTTACAGTGTAATTGATATTGTTTACTTTTTGGTTCCAAATTCCTTTATCTAATTTTCCTTTCTTTCCAAGACATGCTTGCTTATTTGTTTCACCCGGGGTCCTCATTTAGTTCATGGCACTGCACAAATGTAATGAGATTAGGTCAGGGAGACAGTCCCCTCTTGAACCTCTATTTCTGTCATATTAACCAAGCCCCGCTTCCCTGTATTTTAATCATGCATAGTAGCCCTTTGTAAGCACTTTATATTTTCAGAGTGCTCTCATAATATCTAGTTTGATCCTTCCAACTTTATAAGTAGATCTAGTTTTAATCCTGGTTTATAGATAAAGAAATAACCACCAGGAGGTTTTTTATATTTCCCAAGTCACATAGATAGTGAGGAAGCTGAGTTAGAATTCATATTTCTTAACTTTTTTTCAACTGCCTTTTGTACTACACTATGACACAATAGGATGTCAGACCCCGTCTCTTACTAGTCCCATCCAACCCTGTAGTCAGCCTTAAAAAATTCCTGGGATTAAAAAAATAAAATCCATGTTTATAAAAATTGAATATTCTCATTTTGAGAACAGGATTCTTCATTTAAATGACTGTCTTGCAGTGAGTTGGCCAGGAAGAACGCATATCCTTGTTAATATATATGTAGAGCCATGCAGTAAATGGGAAAAGAGCAATTACAGTGGCAACGACCAACTGAATTCTTCCAACTGGATTCCTATAAAGACACAAAAATTATCATAAATAAAAATCCAATAAAATTGTAGATTACATTGGAAACAAGTATAAAGATAGAATTTGGTAAAATACATCATTTTTTGTATGATCTTTTTTTAAAATACTGAACTATAACTTACTGATCTTATGCATTTATATATTCTTAATGCAAATCCTGGTTGTTTACATGTGTTGCAAATAGCTTTTCCCACTCAATGATGTCTTAGATAATTATTGGAGGAACTGAAATGATTGTTAAAATTTATCTTTTCATAATGATTTTTGTGTCCTGTTTAAGAAAACTTCCCACAGGTTTGGAAAATATTAAGTTATCTTTTCTAAGTTTTATTTTCACATTAGATGTATAATCCACCTGGAATTGATTTTTGTGAAAGTTGTAAGGTGAGGGTTGTTTCACTTTTTTCCCTTATGCTATTCAATTGCTCCAGCACTGTTCATTGAAGACTGCCTTTCTTTGCTACCCTGCAGCGCCACTGTGTCATAAGTCAAGGGTCTGTGTATGGATGGATCTCTTTCTAGATTCTATTTTGTTTCATTAATTTATCCTTTTGCCAGTAATAGATTTTAGCCTATACTGCCACTGGATAATTATTTAGGTCTTCCTTATTTTAATATTTAGGTCTTTCATTTCTCCTATAATATTTTATAGTTTTGTGTAGAGATATTTTGCATCTCTATTAGATTTAGTCCTAGGAAGTTAATTTTTTATGTTATTATAAATGTTAACTTTGTGTTACTATTTTGTTACTTGCTGATAAAAGTACAGTTGATTTTAGTATATTGACCTAGTATCAAGCAATCATGTTCAAGTCATTTATACAAATAACTTTTTAGATTCTTTTTTATTTTCTATGTATGCAATCATGTCACCATAAATAATGAGCATTTAATTTTTCCTTCTCAATCTTTGAGCCTTCTTCTTCTTGCCTTATTATACTGGTTAGGACAACAGCTAGAACAATGCTCAGTAGAAGCATCAATAGTGACTAACCTCAGCTCATTCCTGATCTCAGAAGGAAAGTTTCACCTGTTCACTATTATGTATCATGCTTTGGCAGAGATACCCTTTATCATGTTACTTCCCTTGGATGCCTATTTCCCAAGAGCCCTTACTATGAATGGGTATTGAATTTTATCAAATGCTCTTTTTGTATAGATTGAGAAGATTGTTTTCTTTTATTCTGTTAATGTAGAAAGCATTTGTAGCTTTTTAAATATTAAAACCATCTGTATTCCGAGAATAAACACAACGTGGTGGTTGAGTTATATATTGCAAGATATAATTTGTTAATGTTTTGTTTAACATTTTTCCATCTGTGGTCGTGAGATTGCCATGTAACTTCCTTTTGTTTTTGTATTACCAATTTTAGTATCATGAATATTCTGCCCTAATAAAACGAATTGGAAAGTGTTTCTTCTTTTACTGTTCTCTGGAAGACTTTGTTGAAGTTTGACGTTATTTCTTCCTTAAATGTTAGGTAGAATTCTCCAGTTAGGCCATTTGGTCTAAGTTTTCTTTTAGGAAAAAATTTTAATTATGGACTCAATTTCTTTAATATTTATGGGACTGTTCTGAGTGCTTCTTCTGTCACTTTTGGTAAATTGTATTTTTTTATGAATTTGTTGTCCATTTTTGCCTACATTTTCAAACTTATTGGCAAAAAAATTGTTCATACTACCCACTTAAGCGTTTTGCAGTATGTTATACTGTATAGTAACGTTCTGTTTTTCATTCCTGCTATTGGTTATTTATGCCTGTTCTTTGCTCTCACTGTTATTATTTTGCCAGGGCTTACTAATGTTATAAATCATTTCAGAGAATGAATATGGATCTACTTAATCCTTTCTTTTATGTTTCATTGGTTTCTGCATTTATGTTTATTTTCTTCTTGTTTCTTTAGGTTTAATTTGATGTTCTTTTTATAACTTCTTGAATTGGGGAATTCCTAAGTTTTTGGAAACTTAGCTCATTGTACCCTTTTCTGTTTTTTAAATATATGTGTTTAGGCTATATTTTTCTCTCTAAGCATGATTTTTAGCTGCATTACACAAATTTTAATATATAGTACTCCATTGTGTTCAAAGTATCTACTAAAGTCCATGTAATTTCTTTTACCCAAACATTATTTGGAAGTGTATTTCCTAATTTCCAAATATACGATAATTATCTAATTATTTGTTAATGATTTCTAGCTTAATTTCTAGCTGTGGTGAAAGAACATTCTCTTACATTTTTTGGGTCTTCTTTCATGGCTCAACATCCAATCTTTTTGTAAATATTCAATGTGTATTTGAGAAGAATGTGAATTCTGTCATTCTTGATGCCAGTGTTCTGTGTACATCCATTAAGTGTGGTTTCTTATTGTGTAACTCAAATTGTCTCTATCATTATTGATTTTTGTTTTCTTGTATTATTAGTGACTGAAAGTCTCCCAAGATGATTGTCAATTTTTCAATGTTTCTCTTTATTCTGTCAATTTTTTATCTATTTTGAGGTTATGTTATTAGTTTTATACAAATTTAGAATTCTTATTATCTGTCTGATATAATGGTTTATTATACTTCCTGATTTAATGAATTTTTAGTCATTAAAAAGTGTCTTTCTTTGGCATCTTAAATCCAAATAATATGTGGTGTTGAGATCACCAGATAGCCAAAAGGAAAAAAAGATAATGTTGGATCAATTCTTTATACAATCACACTAGGATAAATTCTAAATACATGTCCCCAAAACATGTACACACACTTTAACAGCTGATAGCTCAATTGATGTTTCTTCCTTTTTAGCCAGACTAAGCTTTGAACAAAGAAATTCATCCTAAAATGCTACTAGAAGTTTGAAAATGCAGTTGAAGTACAAACACTGTCTTTTATAATTATTCAAACACCCTGTGTCTCCCCCCCCCCCAAAAAAAAAGATGTATACACATTTGACAGCTGATAACTCACTTAATTTTCACTCCTTTTCAGGTTTAACTGATTTGAAATACTAGATGAAGCCAGACTAAGCTTTGAACAAAGTTTATTCACCAGACTTTTTTATTGAGATACATAAAGGATAAAGTTTATGGTACAAAAACCAGCAACAGTTGATGAATTGAGGGTGCACAAATACTGAGCAAAATGATTCTTGATGTTTGCTATTCCTTTGCTTCACATTATCAGCAGTGCCTGGACCAGAATGGTCATCAGTTTGAAAATAGGCATTGACAAAAACAATTATTCATTTCTATAGAGCAGTGGTTCTCAACCTTCCTAATGCCACAACCCTTTAATACAGTTCCTCATGTGGTGACCCCCAATTTCCTTGTTACAAATTGAACATAATTAAAGCATAGTGATTAATCACAAAAACAGTATGTAATTATATATGTGTTTTCCGATGGTCTTAGGCGACCCTGTGAAAGCGTCGTTCGACCCCCAGGTTGAGAACTGCTGCTATAGAGTCTAGAAAATGAACTGTATATTAATAAACAGTGACTTTATAATAACTCAGTGTGTATATACTTTTTGGGACACTTTAGATCAAAGATTTAAATGTAAAAATCAAACTATACATGTATTAGAAGAAAATTTACTATACTTTAGAAGAAAGAAAGATTTCCTATGACTCCAAATCCAAAAGCAATAAGGGGAACGATTGATATATTTGGTTACTTTAAAAGCAAAGCATTTTCATGGCAAAGTAAAAGGATGATAAGAGACTGCAAAAGAAAAACTTCCAGCTTATATCACAAAATGTTAATAGCGATAGTATATAAAGAGCTTCTAAAAATAGAGAATAACAACTTTAGAGATTAAACCTATATTTCTCAGAGATGAACCAATATTTTATATGAAAAATGCAAATGGCTCTTAATCAAATGCAAATATGCTCACTTTTGCTCATAATGCAAATTAAAACTACCCATTTCTCACTCTAACTGGTTTGGCTCAGTGGATAGAGCGTCGGCATGTGGACTGAAGGTTCCTGGGTTTGATTCCAGTCAAGGGCACATGCCTGGGTGGCAGGCTCAATCTCCAGTAGGGGGTGTGCAGGAGGTAGCCTATCAATGTTTCTCTCTCATTGATGTTTCTATCCCTTCCTCTCTGAAATCAATAAACATGTGTTTAAAAAATAAATAAAACTACCTATTTCTAAACGATCTTATATAATAAAAGAGAAACATGCAAATTAACCAACCCTCTGCTATGCTCAAGTCACACCCACAAGCCAATCAGGAGTGAGTATGCAAATTAACCCAATTAAGATGGCAGCGGCCACGGAGCTGGAGCGAGCAGGAGGCTTGGTTGCCCCCAGCAGAGTTTCAATTATAGAAGATAAATAAATCCCAGGGGGCGCAAAAAAAAGGAGAGGCTGGGAGCTTGGGTCACTGGGGGATGTGGCCACCCTGAAAGCGGCCATAAGCTCCTCACCCAGGCTGTCCAGGCACCCCAGGGGGACACCCCCACTCTGAAGGGGCTGTGGGCAGCCTGAAAACAGCCCTCAGCCCCTCACCCAGACTGGCCACACCCCCATGAGGTGAGGGTTCCCACTGGGGGGCTTGACCAGTCTGCAAACAGCCATCAGCCCCTCACCCAGTCTGGCCAGGCACCCCAGCAGGACCCCCACCCTGATCCGGGACACCCTTCAGGGCAAACCAGCCGGCCCCCACCCGTGCACCAGGCCTCTATCCTATATAATAAAAGGGTAATATGCAAATTGACCCTAACAGAATGACTGGGAATGACTGGTCACTATGACCCACACTGACCCGAGGGGGCAGACACTCAATGCAGGAGCTGCTCTCTGGTGGTCAGTGTGCTCCCACATGGGGGAGCTCTGCTCAGCCACAAGCCAGGCTGATGGTTGCCAGCACAGTGGTGGTGGCAGGAGCCACTCCCGCTTCCTCAGCAGCACTAAGGATATCCGACTGCAGCTTAGGCCTGCTCCCTGCTTTCAAGGGGACATCCCCCGAGGGCTCCCGGGCTGCCAGAGGGATGTCTGACTGCCAGCTTAGGCCTGATCCCCCAGGGAGCAGGCCTAAGCCAGCAGGTGGACATCCCCTGAGAAGTCCCAGACTAAGAGAGGGCACAGGCCGGGCTGAGGGCAATTTTTGTGCATCGGGCCTCTAGTAATTAATAAAAATTCAAAATTTTGACAATATACTCTTAGAATTCTATTTAACAGCAAAATATTGGATACTCTGGACCTATCAGCAGATAAGGAAAGTCTATATACTACTGAGTGATCTTTAGCATATAGTGATGGAAAAATCAGAGAGGACATTGTATAATTCTCTAAGATAAGCAGTAATACAAATAAATGCACATATTTGCTCCATTAAGAAACCATGGAAGGATAAACCATCAAATTGAAAAAAAGTTTTACCTGTAGACAAAAGGAGAGTATAGGGTTGGGGAACTAAGAAGCTAGAGGTCTTTGAATATACTTTGTTTTGTAGATTTGACTCTGGGACTATGTAGATACTTTATATTATAAACAAAATATATTTTTAATAAAGTTATCCCTAGAAATGAAAGTGAAATTAACTGTATTCCCTTGTTAGGGTTAGTACATAGAGTAACTATCTCAAGCAATTTGAATATACATCCCTTAGAGGGCTGTTTCAAAACAAAACAAAAATACTCCAAAAAAATCTTTAGTAATCATATTGTTATTCTGAGGTTGTGTTTGTATTGTGGGTTAAGTCAAATGAGTTATGTTGAGGATATTGAGATGAGATTTTTTTTTAGAATAGTCTCTATGTGATCTCCTTTTTCAGTCCTCAGGTGTTAGGGTTCTCTCCTGCGAGTTTTCCATTGATTATTCAGGAAGTTTTTCTGTATTTTAGTTGAGATGAAATTTTTTGACATGATTAAAAGGAAATATAGATGTAAGATTGCTGATGAGGTTAAATGAAAATCTGTGTTCTTGAATTTGAATTGCTGGGATTAATAGGAACACATAAGATATTTTTAAGTATATATGTAAAACTAGAGGCCTGGTGCACAAAATTCCTGCACAGGAGTGTGTGTGTAGTGGGGCGGGGGAGTGTCCCTCAGCCCTGCCTACGCCCTCTCACAATCCGGGACCCCTCAGGTAGGGTCCCTAGGCCTGGGCAGCGATCAGGGCCTATCGGGGCTTTCCTTCCCCTGGCTGCTGGCAGCTGGACCTGTCCCCATCGTTGCCACTGCTTGCCATCTGTACAGTGCTGTCCTCCCTCCCCCCGCCATCCGTCGCCTTCCTCTGTGGTGACAGGCATCAGGTGCGATTGCTTGGCTGGGCCTGGGTCTCCCCCCTATGGATACTGGCCGGGTGTCCTGGGCCTCCCTCTGCAGGGTCCCCAGATGATCACGCTCAGAGGGAGTCCCTGCCACTGCTGCAGCACGCCGGCCAGGCCAGATAGCCTGGGCCTGGTGGCCTAGGCCTCTGCTCCATGATCAATCGCCCAGCAGAGGGAGGCTCCACCCACCTGGTCAGGGCTCCAAGATTGATCAACGCGCAGAGGGTGGCCTGCACCTCCCTCTTTGGGGCAATCACGGAGCTCCCCCCGCCATCGATTGCCCTGCTGGCGGCCTGTGCCTCACTCTGCAGGGCAATCGTGGGGCTATGGCAGGGTCCCCCGACCAATCGCATTGCACCTGCCTTGGCAGGCCTGGCACCAGTGCGTGTCATAGCGTGGTTGTCCAGAGGGTTGTCTGGACCGTCGTTCTGCTATTCAGTCATTCGGATGATTTGCATATTATGCTTTTATTATTATAGATTATCTTTATATGTATAATACATATACATTACACATAGACGAGAATTTCCTAGCTCTGTCCACTAAAAAGAACAACCAACCAATCCAGTAGCAACAAGCACTGCTTATGCCTGGATTGTGACCTCTAAATACCATTACCTACCAAAAATAACCAGGGCTTTTTTGGAATGGTTGGTCCCAGGTCTGGGGCTTAAAATGTACAACATTATCTTGGAACATTTTGTCATACCAAAAAGCAAAAATTACTATGATTATGTCAAAAAGAACTCAGGATCCAAACCTGAATAAGTGCCACTGGTTGAAGATGGACAGCTAAAGCATCAATAACTTGATAACTTCCATGGACTGAAAAAACATAAACTATGTTGAAACCCATGACTTTATAATGACACTACTAACAGAACATTGGTCACTATTGGAAGATGCTCAGGCATGAAAGACTCATTATTTTGATAACTGGTAAATTAAGAACTCCTTTTTTTCCTTTTCCTCTTATGCGCTATATCTCAAAGAATTGATAAGTGGAAGTTTCTCTTTATAGAAGTTTTCCAACTAATAATCAAGGAATGGTATAATTAGAATAGCAGTATTTGCAACTCGAATTAATGGGCTTAGGCAATAATCACAAAGACTATTAACATTACAAAGAAACAGCTAGGCATTATGTATATTATGATGGAAGTACATAATACCACCCATGAAGTAGTTTTGCTTAGTAGTAATAGTAATAATACCAGAATCTGGCCAGGCCTCTAGATCTAATCACCAATTTATTGGAAATATAGAGCACAGAGGAGCAGGCATTTACAGGACAGTTGGGGAA
This sequence comes from Myotis lucifugus, assembly GCF_000147115.1. NCBI lineage: Eukaryota > Metazoa > Chordata > Mammalia > Chiroptera > Vespertilionidae > Myotis > Myotis lucifugus. The sequence continues at coordinate 754,524 of NW_005871330.1, forward strand.
ATATAAACATTGAATGGAAAACTCAGTTTTGAAGAATTATTTTTTTAATTTTTGTGTGTGATGATGGTAGAGTGGTTTTTTTTTTAAGTGCTTTTAAGGATACATACTGAAATATTTACAGATAAAACAATATGTCTCAGATTTATTTCAAGGTAAGTGTGGAGAGGACAGTGATATAGATGAAACAAGACTGGACATATATTGAAAATCATTTAAGCTAGTTGATAGGTACATCTAATTCACTATTTATTAATCTCTCTGATTTTGTATATGTTTGAATATTTTAAAATAAAAAATATTAATCAGCAAAAAGTCCTTTTTCTGTAATGCCCTTAAAGTCTACTTTTAAAATTGATGTACTAACTTTCATTTGATTGGTATTTGGATAGTGTATTTTTTCCATCTTTTAACTTTCAATCTTTCTGTATCTATATACTTAAGGGGTGAATTTTATAAGCAGTGTTTAGTGGGTTTTTAATCTTTTTATCCACTTTGAAAATCTTGAACTCTTAATTGGAATATTTGGAACATTTACATTTAACGTGACTTCTCATATACTTGGGTTTCTCTAAACATCTGCTTCCTATTTTCCCATCTGTTCTATCCTTTTCCCTTCTCTTTTCCTGCCCTCTACAATCATTCTTTTCTTCTAGTGGTTACCCTAAGGATTACCACATGAATTCTTGACTTATCAAAGTCTAATATAAATTGGTACTACTTTCTAGATAATTTAAGGATCTTAGAACACAGTACCTTCATTTATCCCCTTCTAACATATGCTATGCTTGTCATGCATTTTTATTCTTTATATGTTTAAGCCCACAAAATATCATTATTATTGTTTTATAAAGTTAATATTCATTTATATATACTCGCACTTTTTAAAAATGTGCTCTGCATTCTTTCCTAAATCTCCAAGCTTCCCTCTGAGATCATTTTTCCTTCTTCCTGAAGAACACCTTTATGCTGGCAACTCCATGTGATTACACTGGGCCATGTAGGAAACTGGTATTCATGATTAATGATCATGAAACTTTGACTCAACTATTAGCTTTCCTTAGGGAAGGACATTTTTATTTCAAAAGATTACTGTGTTTATTTGTGTTTCAATATTCTCACTAACCTACTTGAACTGATCAACCTTGAACACATCTGATTTGAAAACTTACTTTGATGAACTGTGGCATAGACCCATCCATGCTGCGATAATCACCAGACCAAACAGCTCCCTATAAAATAGCATACATTTCATCTTTGTGACATGGCCGCAAGGGAGATGCATATCACCCCATTATCTCCATGACACGTGATTTCTGATTATTGAATGGCTTCCCCCAAGATATAGCATCTATAGAATATTTTTCAAGTCTGGTATGATTTAAAAATTACTTTTCTCTCTGTTAAATCCCTATGTAAAAATAAATTCCATTTTATAAAGCAGATATGAACTCCATGACTGTTTCCCAACGTAGAAGTGAACAACAACAAAACCAATAAAACAGAAACACAGCTAAATCACTTCATGTCACTGGGTGGAATACTACAACCAAGAAAATTTCAACTTGATCAGGTATTCTTTTTACATTGTCTTCGAGTGCTGGGTGTTAGGTTGAGCACAGATGGTTTGAGCATATGTTGCAGAGATCAGGCCACATCTTCATGAAGATAAATGATTTGTAGTGAGCCCGAATAATGCTAGAAATATATGTTAAAAGCACTTACTTTTTTCATAGAGTAGAAAATAATTGTGTTTGGCCACAGTACCACTGGAAGCCCCACTTTGAGTTCACCATACCTTGTAGGCATCAAGTGGGTGGAGGTGACTCAACGCATTTGGTTTACATTCCCATTGACCCAACCTGATCCAACTTTCGAAGGACTAGGAGCTACAACGTAGCAGTACCTCACCAGTGATACTCAAAGGTCTTTAAATTTTTGTATTGCAGATGTTAGCAATGGGATAAAAAGTAAAGGAATCCGGCTATTAGGCCAGGATGTCTAGGGTGGGAGGCAGCAAAGGGAGAGCAGATAAGAATGAATGTCCGTGACAGGGAGATGACAGGAGATATGCCGGGGCCAAGCTGAACCAGGCTGACCTCTGAGGTGGCTGATCACACCTGTAGATAAGATTCTGGCTTGGCCCCGAACTGAATCAGTGCTGATGGAGTTTTCACCTGATTAGACTGGACTGTTATCTTTGCTCATTGTAAGGGGCCAAGGTCCACTGCCTGACGGTAATGTAATATGCAGTGCTGCCTGGGGAAGTGATCACGGAGTGGGCTAGATGGTGCTGGGTGTGAGTGCTGATTCCAACATTTCTTCAGTTTCTTCAGCTTGTAATGGCGATGACCCTGTCCCTGCTTTTCATGGTGTAGGTGGAGACATGCACAGATAAGGTGTTGAGAAGGATCAGAAAGTTTCCTCCTTCCCACCTCTCCCAGAGAGCAAAGGTCAGTGCTCACCTGCCTTCTTCCTCGTGTAAGACGTTCCACTGTGCATGAAGCATGAGGTGGTATGCCAAGCTGGCAGCCCACACCACGCAGAAGAACACTTGTACTGCGGAGACGCTCTTCCAAATGAGGTTACCTGAAAGCAAATCACGGAATCACCTTCCAGAGAAAAATGGTCGGTGTGTGCTTCGCTGTTGTTTGCTTTCAGACAAAGCACTCGGGATAGGCTGGGTTTGGTTTGGTTTGGTTTTGAGGGACATCATGGAAGTTAAAGCCGTAATTATAAACTCAGGTGGGCATTTATTATTTCTGTTGTCCAGCACTCCTTTTCCTGTGATAACTGCCCTTCTTTTCCTTGAAAATCCACCCTGCCCACACACCCGGCCACGTGGAGCTAAGCTAGGTCAATCAATGTGTTTCATTCGTTATTGACAGAAGTTTAGCTCAGAATCAACAGATGACAAATCAGGACCAACACCTCAATTCTTGAGACTCCTGTGACGACATCAGGGAAATTGGTTCTATCTTCTGTGGGACTTAGTGTAGTGAAGACGTGAACTTGGCGCTGTCGGCTACCATCTGGAGCCCAAGACTGAAGTCAGTGCAATTGATGGAACTGAGAGTAGAGAAGTTTAAATTCTGAGCCCAGTGCCTGAAGCCAGCACCCTTTGCCTTGTCAGTAAAGTATCCCAGTACATCTACTTTTTAGCTTGGAGCCCATTTGAGTTTAGTTGTTTTCCTTGCTTGCAATGACTGGAGCCCTAACACACTTTAAAGATATAGACAGAGCCCTAGGGGCCTATACAAGGAGTCCATGCACCTGGGGACAGGAGTTTTCCCCACCCAGGTGGGACTCAGTCTTTATTCTGAGGCCCTGACAACTAGCCCTACTAGTAGAAGCCGTTTTAAAGAAAGTAAAAAACAACTTGCAGGATAATATTCCCCATTAATAAGAAAATGATAGTAAATAATGTATTTTTTCTAAGGCACTGCTTTATAGTATAAAATTGTCCAACTTAAGGTTTGTTGAGAATTTTTAGGGCCATAAAAGGCAAAGCAGCCCTAGCCAGTTTGGCTCAGTGGATAGAGCATTGGCCTGCGGACTGAAAGGTCCCAGGTTCAATTCCGGTCAAGGGCACATGCCCGGGTTTTGGGCTTGATCCCCAGTGAGGGGCGTGCAGGAGGCAGCTGATCAATGATTCTCATCATTGATGTTTCTATCTCTCCCTCTCCCTTCCTCTCTGGAATCAATAAAAATATATATATTTTTTAACAAAGGCAAAGCAGCTACATTTTGCCCATAATTGAGGAAGGTACCCTTTGGGCCAGTGGTTCTCAACCTTCCTAATGCCGCGACCCTTTAATATAGTTCCTCATGTTGTGGTGACCCCCAACCATAAAATTATTTTTGTTGCTACTTTATAACTGTAATTTTGCTACTGTTATGAATCGTCATGTAAATATCTGATACGCAGGATGTATATTCATTGTTACAAATTGAACATAATTAAAGCATAGTGATTAATCACAAAAACAATATGTAATTATATATGTGTTTTCCGGTGGTCTTAGGCGACCCGTGAAAGGGTTGTTCGACCCCCAAAGGGGTCGCGACCCACAGGTTGAGAACCTCTGCTTTGGCCAATACAAACCAGCTATTTTGAGTGAATTTTTTACATGTATACCCACTTGGGATATATATATATATATATTACAAGAAGCAGGTTACAGAATAAATATATGGTAAACCTCTTGTTTTTTTTTCATTCATTCATTAACAAGCATTTTTTTTTAAGTATCTCTACTCAGTATCTAAGGTTCATACCTGTGACAAGAGGGTTAAGTCCAACAAGCAAGGTCAGCACTGCAGGAATCATATACGCAACCTGTTAGCACAAAGAGAGGAAGTCACGTGGGTTAAGAAGTATGTCCAACATAGATGTTCAGAAGTACTGAAGTCAAGAAAGACATCAGTGGCCATCACAGTCCAGGATTTACTGTAGGTTTCAGCGGTAACCTCTGTTTTTATGGCACTTACCATGTCAGGTTGTAATGTTATCTGCCTTCCTCCTAGATCGTAGGCAATACCAGGAAAGGTTTATTCATTTTTGAGCTCTAGCATTGAGCAGAGTCTGGGTCTCAAGACACACTGACCTCCTAATCTCTCCCAAGCAACATCCATGCCCAAATGGCCCTTCCCCACTTGCATTAAAGAAAATGCTCTTTGACAAGTAGGGCAGGAGGAGCCATAATCAGCTCGGTGGCCCTGCTGGGTCTGGCACCATGGACCATCCAGCCCAACATTCCATCTCTGCAAGTGAGTCCACAGAAAGTTTCCTAACGGCCGATCAGATGTGCCCAACAAGACCAGGCTCTTCATCTTAGAAACTGATGATAAGTTGGTTTGCAGTTTGGAAGACGGGCCCTGAAGGGGCCCTATCTGCAAGCCTCATTCATAGCAAGCAGACTAGCCAGACCTGCTACTGCATGTGTGCTGCCAAAAGAGGGCAAGTAAGGAGATGGTGGGTGTATAAGAAACGTGGTCTTTCCCAGGACAAGTAAGGAGGTGGTGGGTCTATAAAAACATGGGTTTTCCCAGAAACGTAGTTGCTTCACTACATTAATTGCGATCCTTACATCAGAACGTTTAGTTTATTTAGAAGTTGTCAGAGCTGTACGTTTTTAAGTGATTTGCTGACACTGAAAACATGTCTGTCTTGACCCTGGAGAGAGAGTGTCTAGATCAGTGGTTCTCAACCTGTGGGTCGCGACCCCTTTGGGGGTCGAACGACCCTTTCACAGGGGTCGCCTAAGACCATCGGAAAACACATACATATTGTTTTTGTGATTAATCACTATGCTTTAATTATGTTCAATTTGTAACAATGAAATTGGGGGTCACCACAACATGAGGAACTGTATTCAAGGGTTGTGGCATTAGGAAGGTTGAGAACAACTGGTCTAGATTATACCGATTCTGTTTGTCTTTCCTACTCCCTCCTTAATGATTACTGGTGTAATAGCCAATGTGGAATCAGGTCATCTCTCACAGGTGGGCAGTCATGCTCCTGAGGGCTAGACCAGTGCTTCCCCTACTTTAATGTGCATGTGAATTACTGGAAATCTTATTAAAATGTAGGTCTGATTCTAAGTTTTGGGGTCGGGCCCAAGATTCTGCTTCTCTAATAAGCTCCCAGGGGAGGAGGTGCTGCTGTTCCAAAGACCACACTTAGAGCAGTGAGGGGTTGGTTCCCCACTCTGCAAAACCTCAAGGCTTAGCCACTGAGAGGGAGAGAAATTTAACACACACAGGCTGTACAGTATTTCTTTGTGCTTTCTGTAAGAAATGTTTGGCAGAGATTTTTAAAATGTGCACTCAAATATATCACGTTTTTGTGACTAACAGAGTAACGTAAGATCTTATTTCAGTATATTGTAAACATGTGAACAAAATAACCCTTAAAATTAAGTAATGGTTTCCCATGGCCATTGTGCCATGTCAATCCTTATTTAAATTATTTTCTCTATCTTGAATGAGATAATTTTTGGAGGGCAGAGAGACTAAAAATAATTGTTTTTAGTAACAAGTAAAAACAATGCACAATATAAATAATAACTCAGTAGAACCCATCTTAACAGTCTTTTTTCTGTTGGTGGATGTTTTAAACTAAGGTATCGTAATATTATTTTACAATATCCAGTTTAACTCAGCATATCGTCATTGAGTCCCTTGGCAGTCATTCCTGATACTGCCTCCCTTGTCCCCTGGCCACTGGAAGAAAGGAAAAGCCTGCTTGTTTTCCCAGCCCCTTTTGGCAGCAAAGGGTGGTCACATTCCAGCACTGAAATGGAAAGTCTAGGGGCCAAGCTGATGCTTAAAGTACTTAACAACCAACAGGCCTGGATGCTGACTGATCCGAATGGATCCCAGCCCATAAGCCATATTTGTGTGTACAAACTCAATAGCCTTGGGAAACATTTCTTCCCGCATCGAAGGGCAGAAAGCACAGAACAAACACTCCTTTTGCTCTTGCCTTGCTGCTTCCTACATGGGATGCTCTTGTCTGGGGATGAGATGTGGGAGCCGCAGCAGCCATTCTGTAAACATGAGAGGCTAGAGCACACATTGAGGAGCAGCAGACAAAAGAGAAAGCCCAAGCCCCTGATGATGCCGTTGACCGTTAAGTAGCTGCCTCTGCACTTCTTTTCAGTGAGAAATTCTGTATTTTTATAACCTGATGCTAGTCAGGTTTTCTATTATTTTCACCTGCGTGCTTCTTGATACAAGTATGCCTCATGAGTAAGATGAAGTAGGGACCATTTCATTCAAAGGGAATACTGCTGGAAGACCCCGATGTCTGTGGGAAATTCTGAGTTCACACACCCCGTACCTTATCACTCGGACCCATTTCCCCCTGATATTTTAGGGGAAAGAGCTGACAAAGGATTTGATTTCTAGTCTGTAAGTACACAACGTGAGGGGGTGGTGGCAAATGGACAATACTGTGTGTTCGCTGCAGTCCACAGCGCTTTCAGACGGGGGACCGCAGCTCATACTCACCACCCAGAGTTCTGCGTCTGGATCATTCACCTGGAATCCAAAACATCAGACACACTGTCAGGTTCCAGTCTCAGTCATTTGTTACCTGGCAGACGCGGCCACAGCCGCCCAGTGGGCACCGAGGACACTAAACGGGAGGAAGACAAGGCCGAGCAGAGCAGATGGGCGAAGGGGCTTCTGGCTGAGCACAGCAGGTGGCCTGCACCTCCAGCCCACACATTTTTGTGAAGATCCGCAAAGGAACTCTGACACGGAGAGCCCCTGGGAGTATTGTTCCGGGACCCGCCCGTCTCAAGGAACCAGGAGAGCATGAGGAGGGGCCTGTGGGGACACGAAGGCCTCGTCAGGCTCTAAGTCTAAGGGTTTGTTCCCGGGTCCTGAATTGGTTCAGTCTCATCCACTGGCCGGATACTGAGAAAGGCGCCGGCCGCTTCTGCTCAGGTCCCTTCAAAGTGACACTGATCCAGCTCCTTCCAGCATGTGAGCAAGGGAGGGGTGGGATGCGGTCATAGGAACACACACCCCCGTGACTTAGGTGGGGGAGGCCAGGGGGTTCCCGAAGCACAGCACCCAATGCCTGTCCTCCACCTGAGCTCAGGCCGGCCCGGCACAGAGCCTGGAGCCCGCGCCCTGTGGGACCCGCAGGCCCCTCTCCCACCGCCTCCAGCCCGCCGCCCGCCTCCGGGGCCTGGGGCTGACCTGCACCAAGGCCGCCAGCGCGAAGAAGGCGGCCATCAGCGCACTGCAGGCCCTCCACAGGGCGGGCGCCCACCCGGCCTCGGACGCCATGGGCTGGGACAGAGCGAT
>NW_005871330.1:762441-777703 GCF_000147115.1 Myotis lucifugus
TCTTTTTTATTCTTATACTTTTTTATTTCTCTTTTAAAAAGGGTAGAACCGACATGATAGGGCGGAGCCGCCGGAGACGGATTTGTATACCGCCGGGTCAGTTTCCAGTGATGGGCAGGGGCAGCAGGTGAGTGCACCAGTGGAGAAAGCAGCGCTGCTTTCATTTGTACTCGGTTCTCGCGATCGCTCCTCCCCAAAACGCAGCCTGGGGAGCTGTCGGTGTCCCCATTTCTGATGGTAAAGTGAGCCCCAGAGGGACTGGACGACATGCAGAGGCCGCGCAGCGCATTCGTGGTGGAAGGAAGTCGCATCTGACCCCAGATGGGTCAACTCCAGTGCTTGCTCTCACTCACGCATCTCTCTCAGTCTTTGTCCACACCTCTCTGCTAGTGAAGACAATAGGCGGCTTCCCACAACCAGTCATATTGGATTGAGGCCCACCCTAGTGACCTCGTTCTAACCTAATTACCTCCTTTAAGACCCTGTCACCAAATAGTTACACTCTGAGGTACTGGGGGTTAGGACTTCAACATGTCAGTTGACAGAGGGACAAACTTCAGCCCCTCACACTCCACCCTCTCCTATTTTTTTCAGATTAGGAACAGTCTATATTTTTTCAGATTAGACTGAGAGAGATGCGTGGTGTTTGTGTGTTTTCTGGTTCGAATTTATGCATTTCTTTCCAAAGCTCAGGAACTTTCAAAGCCCTGCAAGCATTATGGTAATTTTTGGGTGACGACAGCTACATTAGCATCTCAGACAGTTCGCAGCTTTTCTGCCGGCAGGCTCGTTTATCTTCACGGTTTTTATTATAAAAGGTATTTACATGTTATACATATTTACAGTTCTCTCCCATCACCAAAACCAACAACATTTTCACATGCGTTGCTCGAGAATTTCTTATGAACCAAAGACACTGAAATATTCACTGTTCCCCTGCTCACTTGTTTTAGTCTTTTTCTGTTTTGTAATCTACCCTCTGATTAGTTCTTCCCCTGCTCATTTGCATATGCATAAGCCTCATGATTTTTGCTGTCCTAGAGTCTTTATCACTCCACTTGAGCAGGTGCGCCTGCCCTCTTCCTTTAACTCAGCTAACGCTCTAGGAATTTGTTCTCGGTTTCATTCCTTTCAGGGAATGCTTATTTCAGGAACACCATGTGGTGGGTGAGGGGCAGGGACCATGAACATGGGCTTGCTGTGTGCTCTCCGGGCATGGAGCTGCCACTCTGGCAGGCGGGCACTTGTCTACGCAATGGCCACATGGGGACAGAAAGCCTGGGCAGAGGTTGGGCGGCCACAGCAGGGGCTGCCACTGGTTGGAGTTGGATAAGGCTCCTTACGGAGTTCCACCGTTAAATCAGTCCTGGGATGGGGACAACTCAGAGCACCCTCACGGTCCTGTTCCTAATCTGAAAAAAATAGGAGAGAGTGGAGTGTGAGGGGCTGAAGTTTGTCCCTCTGTCAACTGACATGTTGAAGTCCTAACCCCCAGTACCTCAGAGTGTAACTATTTGGTGACAGGTTCTTAAAGGAGGTAATTAGGTTAGAACGAGGTCACTAGGGTGGGCCTCAATCCAATATGACTGGTTGTGGGAAGCCGCCTATTGTCTTCACTAGCAGAGAGGTGTGGACAAAGAACCCGGAAGGCTGGTGACCCTTGAAGCCCTGGCAAAGGTCAGGGCTGTGCACCCACTGTTAGTCCAGACAATGGTAGCTGAAGCAACTTCCCCACTTATTATTATGTAAAATAAATCCTTGCTAAAGGGCAAGTCTGCCTGTTACTGGAAATTGCCTGCCTAAGGGCTATGGGTGTATCCCTAACCAATAAAAGGTTGGCGAGGCCTGAGCACCAGTGGAAGTCCTTCCCCTTGAGTTGGACTTACCCGCCTGGCCCCCCAGTATTTCCAAATTATCTCTTGTCTCTTCTCTTTCATTTGTGTGTGGCTCTTCTCCAGATCCTGAACCCTGAATCACGCGGGACGTGGGGGAACAAACTTTACACAACTGGTGTCCTCGTAAGAATAGGAGATGTGGACATAGACATGCCCGGAGTAAAGACCATGTGAGCACACAGCAAGAAGACATCCATCTGCAAGCCAGGGAGAGAGGCCTCAGAAGAAACTAACCCCACTGACACTTTGAACTTGGACTTCCAGCCTTCAGAACTATAGTCAGAAAAGAGATGTCTATTAAGCGCCCCCACCCCCACCCTCTGTAGTACTTGGTATGACAGCCCGAGCAAAATAAAACGGAGTGCTTATATTTGCTCTGCCAACCAATGAGTGGTGTGGGTGGCAAGGAAAGAGCGGTGTGAAAATGCTTTATAAATTACCGTGTGCCATATGACCACCACTGTGGGCGGAGTTTCACTATTTCCCTTTTCTTTGGGACCTTTGGGGTCACTGTGTGGACATTTGTTGTATTTGCCTGTGCAGAGTTCACCCCCCTTCTTTGAGGGTCAGCCTCCCAATTACTGTGAAGGAGGCCCCATTTCCACTGTCAGAGCACTGGGAGGGCTGACCATGCTCCCTCCTTTGCAGAGATAGGCAAGGGACCCTGGCCTGCCAGGGGCATCGCCCATCCTCCTGACCTGGTCTGGGAAGGTATGTGTCAGATTCAGTCCGAGGACCTGTGTTAGATGAGGGCTGTCAGGTAAAATACAGGACGCTTAGTTACATTTGCATTCCAGATTAGCTAGGGATAGTTTCTTAGCAATAATGTGTCCCACATAATTGCTGAATCTGGTAGTTGGACTAGCTGGACTATTTATTAAAGAGAAGCTTGCTTTTTGGTGAGCGTGGTGAGCTGGTAGCATGTAAGAACTCATGGACAGGAAGCAGAACTCAGAGATAAAGGAGGCTGATGACATCACTTGAGGCTCTGGATTCAGCCACACCTGAAGCTGGGAACTGCCTCTCCACCTTTCAGTTTTGTGAGCCAGCAAAGTCTCTTCTTTATACATAAGCCTGTGTGAGTTGGGGTTTTGTGACCCAGAATGATGCCTGGTATAATCATGATTCAATAGTTAAGCCAATGCTTGAGACCCCTCTCCCCTCCCCCACGCCTGCTGTCGGCTTATCCAGATTGTGCAAAGACAGGGAAGAGAAGTCTTTGAAACATAATGAGGAATAAGTTTAAATGAATCCAGTATCCCAGGGAGCTCTGCTTGAGGAGACATTGCATTAAGGACGTTCACCGCAATGGTACGGTGCTGTAGAGATGCTGAGGTGTTGGGGGGAGTAGGGGCCTGCCAACGCTGCCTTCCCTCGGCACAGAGGGCGGCACAGGCCTTTATCCTGCTGGGCTACCCCCCCTGGTGCCCAGGTCGGTGACAGCGTTGTGAAAGCAGTCAGAGCCACTGGTGCCAGGCCATGGGGACTCGCTTCTCCACCAGCATCCAGCGGTGCCTGGGCAGCATGTGGGCATCTGTCCTCCGAGAACTGGGAGGTAGCGGTGCTTGCTTGTTCTCTGAGAGAGGGATTGCCAGTCCAATGCTAGGAAATGGAGCAGAGTCCGGCATGCTCACAGAAAGACACGGATGGCCTTCCAGGGCCACCAGCTAGAGAGCGCGCTGAGGAATGCGTGAACATATCTGAAAGAAGAGCATCAGCAGAGGGGGACTGATGGGCTATGAAAGCCCAGACAGAGTCATGTCCATCCGGGAGGCAGGGCAGGCCCAGGCCGTCCCAGCACCGGCTGGAGAGGGGCTCCACTCCGTGGACATGGCCCTCCATCGGTCAAGGCCATCCTCACGGGCTCACGTGACTGAGCACTGCTACGCTCAGTCCCTCTCCTTGCTGTGATCCTAGAGCTCCAATTCCAGAGGCTGGCTTCACACCAGCTTGCCTGCAGAGGGCAGAATGCCAGCGCTGACCTGCTGGCACAACAGTCTGGCCCAGGAGCCAGGTGTATTTCTAAGAACATACTAGTAGAACGCTGTCCTCTCTTACAGACTCGATAACCTTGTAGCACTCTCCATTATCCACACATTTCCAAGTATGCCAGGCATGGTCAGCTACTCAGGGGGGCGGGAAGAATGGGTAAAGTCAGAGGCAGGGTCATTGGTGAGTGGACCCACTCCCTGTAGGGTGTCCCGAGTGTGGGTGTTGGTGATGCCCACTGGGTGACATGTTTGGGGGCAGGGTGACAGGGAGCAAGAATGCTGCCCTGCCAGATACTGTCTCATCCACCTCTCTCTGTCCATCAAACCGGATCAGCAAAGGCTCCCTCATCTCTCCAGCCTGCTGACTGTGTCAGGGAGGCTCTGGGGGTGGGGAATGGGACAGCAGAGAGATTCTGCTCTGGGCTCCACAGGCTGCTCCTGAAGCCTCTCAACTCAGACATCACCTCACTCACCACAGCGAGGATTGATGTGCGTCTGCAAAACCCATCTGGTCGCCATGAAGGACTCGGGTCTCTACCGGTAGTATAACATAGACCCCATTATAACAGCCTTAAAGCTTCCTCAGGGATTGACAGTGAAAGCTACCTGGCTCAAACTATGTTCCTCGATACCGGTTGATGCCCCCAGAAGTAAAATCCGTGCGTGCAGCACCCTCCGCATATATTTCTGTCCATCACCATTGCTCCTCATCAGTGAGAAACACTCACTGAGCCGTGTATTTCACCCGCTCCCTAAACATGGCCGCAGGCCTTCCTGTGTGTCAGGCACGGTGCTGACTGAGGACGTGACTGTGAACGGAAGAGACCATCCTCATCCTGTGGAGGAGCTTACACTGTGGTGGCCCAGCGGTCTGTGCTGTGGGGAGAGAGCACGGCTGTGGGGGTGTGTGCAATGCGGGGAACCGGACCTCTTCCCTGGGGGTTGAGAAACTCCCTGGAGAGGCGGCTTTCAGGTACTGCATGTCCTGAAAGATAACGGGGTGGGTGTGGGTGCAGGAGGTGTGCACCGGGATCACAGCAGGGAGGGGAGCCTGGACCTGGCTCCCCGGGGCCGCCTGTGGGTGGAGAAGGAAGAGGCTGTGAAGGGGCAGGGAAGGTGGTTGGTCTTAGCCCGAGGGCGGTGAAGAGACTGGGCGCTCTGCCCCATCTGGCTGACCCCTTAGCGATTTTAAAGACCAGGAGGCCGGCACACCTGTGTCCTTGACCTTTGGGAGCCCGATAAGTTGAAGCCGAATTTGGAGGTAGGAGAAGTTACATGAATGACTTTGACGCCGTTTTCTCTCTAATCCTGACGCTGTGACCAGGCTGTTAGGATTGTCCTTGTCCAGGAGATGGCAGGCTCCTGCTGCGGACGGAGTCAGCGCTGGGCGGCTCTGGGTGGAGGGGGAGGGAATAGTGGCTGCAGTGGCTCCTCCTGGGAGGTTGTGATGCAGGCTCTGGGTGGGGACCAGGTTGGTGCCAGCCTGAGGTGAAGAGGTGCAAACAGAACTTTGTACCAGGGGACATTTGTGTGAAGTGGGGGCGTCACAGGGAAAGGGCTGAGCTCTGCTGCGGACCTGGCAGAGCTTCAAACTGGCGCCCAAGATCACAGGAAGCTGGAGTAATCTTCTAATGGGGAGCACTCCAGAAGGAAAGAACAGCGGTAATGGCTATCAATTACGCAGTGTTTACAGCGAGCCCGCGCGGCCCTTTCATCTCGCCTCTCTCATCTTGCCTCTGAAAGTCACACAAAGCCTGCGTTTCCAAATCCAACTTACACTCTGGCTCTTGTCCCCACCCCAAGACCTGCCCCCACCCCACGTCTCCCCCGCTCTGTGCATGTCACCATCACACACAGTTACTCCTGGATTAGCTGCTAGGGCTGCCTTAAAAATTAGCACAAAACTGGAGACTTAAAACAATAGAAATTCATTCTCTCACAGCTCTGGAGACCAGGAGTCCACATCCAAGGTCTTTTCAGGGATGCACTCGTGCTGCAGGCTCTGGGGAGAGTCCTTTCTTGCCTCTAATGGCTTCTGGTGGCTCCTTGTGGCCACATCACTCCAGTCTGACTGTCTCTTCACGTGGCCTTCTCTGGGTCTGTGTCTTCTCCCCTCGGTCTCTTAGAAGGAGACTCGTGGTTGGCTTTTAGGGTCCTCCTGGATGAGCCAGGACGATCTCATCTAGAGATCCTGAAGCATGGTAGCAACCATGTTTGGGTAAATGTTTAATATATTTTTTTTATATATATTTTTATTGATTTTTTACAGAGAGGAAGGGAGAGAGATAGAGAGTTAGAAACATCGATGAGAGAGAAACATCGATCAGCTGCCTCCTGCACATCTCCCACTGGGGATGTGCCCGCAACCCAGGTACATGCCCTTGACCGGAATCGAACCTGGGACCTTTCAGTCCGCAGGCCAACGCTCTATCCACCGAGCCAAACCGGTTTCGGCGATGTTTAATATTTTAACCCTGCTGACTTGGCTTCTGTACTTACTTGCTTGCTAAAATAATAGAAAAGTTATTTTGATTTTCTGAATTATATAAATCATCCCATTCGATTGAATACGCTATTGATTGTAATGTGAATACCCCATTGGTTGTGGTCATACTGGTTTTAGAAAGCACATTCTTCTGTACCTGGGGACCAGGACAGCACAATTATCCTAAATTGCCTCAGTGGCTACAAATAATGCATTCTGGTTGACTCAGTGGTCCCAAGACCCGAGGGCTCTAGATAATGTGTTTCTGTCAACTCAGTGGTCCCAAGACCAGGACAGCACAATTACTAAATTGCCTCAGTGGCTCCAGATAACGTGTTTCTGTTGATTCAGTGATCCGGAGACCTAAAACTATAATTTAACTAACATGCTCAATTCGCTTCTGTAACTGCTTTGTGCAGGTTCCTCATTCCAAACCCAAAGATGTAATGAATACCTTTGTGATTTTTGCCTATATAAATCTGGTGTTGGGGCTAGGTAATTATGGCAAGATTTGGAGAGCAAAATGCCCCCTCGAAGTCCCGGATTTGCAATAAATCTGACTCCTTAATTGGACTTCTTGAGGCGTCCTTGTGTGATTCGTGGGGTACATTACAACAATCCTTAACTTAATTCTCTCTGCAAAGACCCTGTTTCTAAATGGGGCCATGTCCACAACTTTCAGAGATTAGGATCTGAGCATGTCTTTTCAGGGGACACCATTCAACTCTACACTCGGCGAGGAAACCTAGAGGTTGTCTGTCCCCCTCCTCCAGTCTCACATTGAAACTCTGACTCCCAAAGTGACTGCATCTGGAGGGAGGGCCTTTCGGGAGATAATTCAAGTTGAATGAGGTCATAGGGGTGGGGCCCTAATGTGATAGGACTGTTGTTCTTCTAAAAAGTGGAAGGGATGCCAGCTCTCTCTCCTCGCACACACAGGGGAAGGCCATGTGAGGACGCGACAAAGAAAGTTACCAACTGCAAGCCAGGGAGAGAGATCTCAGCAGAAACCCTGGTCTTGGACTTTCAGTCTCTAGAACTTTGAGACAATACAGTTTTGCTGTTTCAGCCTCCCAGCCTGTGGTATTTGGCTGTGGCAGCTCGAACAAACCAGTACACACTCTGAGCTTTTTGCCAACCCAGTCTCCACATTGCCACCAGTGCGTGAGACACGAAGCGCAAACCTCTGCTTAGAAGCAACTCTCCCCCTTCCCTTCTTCAGATCGATCCAGGCACTGCCCTGAGCACCAGGGATGTACCAGCGAACAAAACACACCCCTCCCCCCAGTCTTCTGTGAAGCTTAAGGTCCAGCCTGGCCTAGCTGCCTGGGGCTCTGAGGTTAAAGCCCTGCATTTTGAACAAGGTCTGCACAGCCCAGCAGGGTCAGCCTCCACTTAGTCCCTGGTCACCTTCCTTCTCCACCACTTGACTACACATCGCCTGCTCCCTCCATGTACACAGCCTCCCCAGTTCTCCTGGTGCACAGCCCTCCTGCCTCCGGAGAGCTCCCTGCGGCTCCTTCTGCTGAGGGCTCCCCCTTTGCCTGCTTACCTCGCTCATCTTTCCCCCCTCAGCCTCCTTGAACAACCCTGGTACCTGCTCTCAGCAGCTGCCACACCTCCCTTGCAGCAGTGATAACAATGGCAATCAAATCATTAATTGTGCAATGAGTTGTTTGGGTCCTTGTAGCCCACCAGCCTGAAAGCCCCCTGAGGTCTGTGCCTGTTTGTTTCCTGTTGTTTTCTCAGCTTAGGGAACACAGCGAGTGCTTGTTAACCATTGCTTCATGAATGAGCCAAGGCATGAGCAAACAACTCTAAGCAATTCCCATCCTTTAGAGCAGTGGTTCTCAACCTTGGCTGCACATTAGAATCACCTGGGAATCTTTTTAAAATCCTGATTTCTGGGCCTTATCCTCCGGAAATTCTGTTTCTTTGTTACTAATGTTGTGGCCCCGCCCCATAACAAAAAAACAGAATTTCCGGAGGATGAGGCCCAGAAATCAGGATTTTAAAAAGATTCCCAGGTGATTCTAATGTGCAGCCAAGGTTGAGAACCACGGCTTTAGATGTTTATATTCCCAATGTTCAGGTGCGGAAAGCAAGGCTCAGTGCGGCTAGGTACCCGGTCAGAGGCCACCCAAAGCCACAGTGGGGACTGAAATTGAAATCCAGAGTTTTCTGATTTCAAAGGCGAGACTCCTAATAGCCATGACTCAGATCCAGTTCGTGTGAGATGGGAGAATTCTTATCAGAAAGGCAGAAGGGAATAACTATAACTTAATTAAAGAGTAATTTTCTTTGCAAGACTAATGATTGCAGTCAACAGGAGAATGGGTAAACAATCAGTGATATATTCTCATAATGGAATAGGACTAGCAAAAAGGGGACATGAACTCCCAAGAACATGTTATCGCATTGATATATTGCGAAAACATTACGCTGAACCAAAGAAGCCAGGCTCAGACAAGCACACGCTGTGGGGTTTGATTGATGTGAAACTCTAGAACAGGCAAAAGCATCTCTGGTGAACAGCATCACGTCAGCAGTGGCCTCGGGTCGGGTGGGAGCGGACTGGGAAGGGGCACGGGGCGACTTTCTGGGGCGATGGCAACGTTCTCTTCTGGCGGAGGTTTCAGTTACCCGGGTGTGTTTGTATTTGTCTGGGCTCAGCATACGTATGCATGAGATTCGTTAATTTCTCTGTTTGCAAACTTTATCTCAAAAAAGAAACTCTTAGGCACATATTGAACTCCAGTGAATGATAAACACACCCAAGGGCTGGAGGTGACGTGCACTAACATCTGCATCTACTGCAGAGTGCGCCAGAAATAAGAGGGATTGTTGACGGACAGAGGGATGAACCGATGGCCAGACATGTGATGAAGCAAGTGGAACACAATACTACCTGCGGATTTCACTGCATAAGACTTTCAACTTTGCTCAGCTTGAAATCTTCATAAGAAAATGTTGAAAAAATAAAGTATGATAAGCTGAAAATGTGTTTAAAAATAGCTAATGTTTATTGTAATCAAGAAAGCAACCTAAAGATGAAGGAATAAAAAAATCACTCGTTGTTGTGCATGGGTTTCAAGGGGAGGACAGGCAAGGAGGACGGGCATAGGGGCTGGGAGAGGCGGGACCCGGTGGGACTCCATCTTGGCAGGCCCTGCAAGAAGGGGCAGCTGGTGTGGCTCTCTTCAGGATACAAGAGGCTCCAGGATTCGGGACCAAGCAGCAGACAGCAGCCACCTCCTCCCCGAGGCATGGAGGGTGGCAGGGTTAGCCCTCGGAACTTGCTCACCCATGGTCTAGTGAGAAACAATGACATTTTTCTTTAGAGCTAAGAAGAGAGAAAGCCTAGAAAGTTTTAGGAGTAAAGACAATGAAGATGAAATGCCAGGCTTATGTTTTGAATTTGATCAAGCTACTTCCTGGGACTGCATGCTGACCCCACCCACTTGGCAGGAAATTCAAGGCTGCCTTCCCTCCAGGGGCCACTGAGTGTGGGCCTGCGTGGCCCAGGTGTGAGACCTGAGGGAGGAATGGCTGCCCACATCCGCATTCCAATCCTGTCCCCACCATTCGCTGGTCACATGGCCTTGGGCACGTCACAGAACCTCTCCTGGTTGAATAGACCTCCTCCATAACCGCCTTGTCATCTCCAAGGTGGATCCTCAGCTTCCCTGTGTATTGACTAGTGGCTCCTTCCATGGCCGGTCAGGTCTTCCTGCTTGAAATACTCGCTCCCTCAGCCACAGGACCCCGGTCGCTCACAGCTCACTCCAGCCACCCGGCCACTCTTTTCCCAGCCTCCTCTGCTGCTGCTCCGATTCCCAGTCACATGCTGAACTGCCCCAGGGCTGTCTTCAGCTCTCTCTGCTCTCCCTACACCCAACCCCCAACCCCCAGGCGGGATTTCACTGTGAGCCCCACTAAGCCAAATTCTAAATGGCACCACCAATTCTCCCAGTTGCTCCAGCCCAAATCCTTGGAATCATCCTTGACTTATTTTCTCTTCCTACTTCACTCAGCAACAATCCTGTTGCTCCCACGTTGGGAATAGATCCACAATGGGACCACCCCGTCCAACCTCGTGGTTAGCACTAATGTCTCTCATGTGGACTCTTGCATTTGCAGCCTAACTGGTATCTCAGCTTCCGCTTTTGTCCCCCCAAACTCTGTTTACCCTACAGTAGCTGGGAATGTTTAAAAAAAAAAAAGAAATCAAGACTCTCTGAATCTCAAAACTTTCCAATGATACCAGAGTCAAGTCCCATGTCTGTATCCTTCCCCTTTGCTCATTCCACACCCATCCCTACCGACCTGCCAGCTGCTTCTCCAACCTCCTGGGTGTGCTCTCACCTCCCCCGAGATTTCCTCTGGCTGCACTGCTCTCTCCGTGGGTGGCTTGGTCTCTCACTTCCTGTAGCTTTCCCTCAAACTGCTCCCTATCCTAAAGACTGTACGACTCTCAGCAACTGCCCTTGTTCACTTCCTATCCCTTTACCCTGCCTTATGCTTCTTCTAAGCACTTCTCATTGCTTGATTTTGGGTATTTATTTGCTCATTTTAAAATTACGTCTCTTCCTACTTGAATGAGAGCCTCATGAGAACATAGACCTTATGTATTTTACTTGTCACTGTGTCCCCAACACCAAGAATGGAGCCTGGCACACGGGGGCTGCATGAAAGAGGTGGAGGAGGAATGAACACGTGAGCTGACACCTGGCTCAGTGCTGGCCTAGCACATGCACGCACAGAGCGATGTTCAACCATCATGACGGTCCTTCATGGGGGGAGGATCCGATTCTGGGCCGGAAGTTGGGACCTGAGTGGGGAAATCCTCCATCCCTTGGGCAGTTTCATCCTGGCCCTAAGTCAGAAGTTGCTTTGCTGACCTGGAAGCTACCATGTGTCACATGATCCGGAATTACTGCCCCCACTTCCTGGTAAACCCCTCTGCCCTCCTGCCTAAACCCCTTCCCCACTTGGCTACTGAATCCGGGTTTCTGCCTGGGGAGCGTTTCTTTGGGATGACCCAGATGTGAAATGGCCCAGTAATGGCGCCTGGAGCCCGGAGCTCTTGTGGCTGCAGGGCCGGCTATTACCAACGTTTCAGAAGAGCCAGTGAAAAGGCAGTTATCGGGAGTCCGCTCGGCTGCTCTGAAATCAGCTCAGCTTGGCTCTTGGCCCTTCTTATCTCTGCAGGCAAGTACATCCAGCCCTGGTACCACCTGCAGGAAGTGAGCCTTTGATCTCTATGGGGAGACCTGCTTTATGGCTCTTTTAAAAATTGCATTACATTCTAAGTGTTTTTAAGACATCATGGCCTATTCATTTCGGATAAAAGAAGCAGATTCATTTATCAGAAAAGACATTTTGTTGTTGTTGTTGTTGTTGTTGTTAATCCTCACCCAAGGATATTTTTTCCATTGCTTTTAAGAGAGTGGAAGGCAGGGAGGTATGGGAAGAGGCGGGGGTGGGGGGGTGGCGGGGGGAGACATCCTTGTGAGAGACACACATGGATTGGTTGCCTCCCACAGCGCGAGCCCCGACCAGGGTGCGGGAATTGACCTTGCAACCCAGCTACGTGCCAGTTCTAACCATTGAACCACCGACCAGGGCCGGAAAAGAGATTTTAAGTTCTACAAGCATACAACAAACATTGAGCCCTACGTGGTGGATAATGTAGTAACTGTTTGATGAAGTCCAAATACCAAGACGAAGAGGGAAGAAGACTGAGAAACACACACAGGCACACAGAGGGAAGTGGGGAGGGGAGAGAGAGGAGAGAGGAGAGAGAGAAAGAACCGTTCGCTCTTGGGGAAGAGTAATCCCACGGGGCCAAGCTGATGGCTGATGGGCATCACTGTTGCTTCTCACCTGGTTGGGGAGCTGGGAGCTGGGGACAGAGCAAAACATTTCCTTCCTTCTCTTTCCATCTCTTGGGCTTCCAGGTTATCTGGGCAGAAGGTAATTTGCCAGGCAGATCTGGGCAGCAGCCTGGCCCCACTCCCAAGCTGTATCCTGGGACAGGCAGAGACAGGTTGGCCCCCTTGTGAGTTGCAGGCGGTTACCCTGAAATCTGAGGTGATGTGACGTGTCAGATCTCAGAGTGAGTTGGGGGGCAGGGTCCCCCAGAAGCCTCCGGTCCAGAAGCTCAGCTTCTCTCCCTCCCACCCTCACCCAGAGCAAACACTGGAGACTATCAAGCTCGCTCCCTGTGGAGAGTGGGGGGTGGTGATTCTCCAGGGATGACTGCCGAGGGGCAGGGTGGGGGCACAGAGGGGATCAAGTGGCCGAGATGGCTCAGACTCTGGGGGTCCCACCCCGTCTTCAATCAGAGCAGGTCCACTCAGTTTTGCTTCCCATCACACAGTATTTTATGGGGTTACTTGCCACCCAAAGAATCCCCACCGACATGACATCTCGCCAGCTAACTTTCATGGAGCGACGGCCACGCGCCAGCTTCTCCCTGGTGGAGCTGGGCGTTGGCCACCCGAGGCTAAAACTCAGCGTCACAGGCAGACGATTGCGTAAACAATGCCAATAAAGTAAAGTTATCCTATTGTTCAAAAAGGGGTGGGTGGTGGGATTGACCCTCCTTTTAAAAAAATATGTATTTTTATTGGTTTCAGAGAGGAAGGGAGAGGAGAGAGAGATAGAAACATCAATGATGAGAGAGAAGCATTGATCGGCTGCCTCTTGCACACCCCACACTGGGGATGATCTGAGCTCACAACCCGGGCCCCAAACTGGAATCGAACCATGACCTCCTGGTTCACAGGTCAACGCTCAACCACTGAGCCACGCTGGCCGGGCCTGACCCCCCTTTAAGAGCTGGTACTTACAGATCTGTGTGTGTGCCTCGGCACGGGGGAAAGTGTGTTAGGGATGATCTCTGGGTGCCATGGCAATGCTGTCTGTTTCCTTCCCATTTTGCTTTATTTTTGCAATGAACCTTAATTACTCTAATAATCAAGAGGGGAAATGCTATTAAAATCAAAATGATGAACCTGAGTGCTGGGAGAGGTGCTGGAAGCTGTTAGGAGCGCTCCGCAGGGACCTGCCTTGGGCTGCTGCTGATTGTACAGGGAGCATTAGGGAGGCCCAGTGAGGCTCTGCTGTGCTCGGAGACCTCCCTGCCTCTGCCTGGATAGGCCCACCCTGTGCCAAGCTCGGGGAGTGTGAGCTGCTCGGAGGAGCCGGCCCCCGCCCCTTCTCCGGGCTGGCGGGGCGTTTCCCCAGCTCATTCTTCTTTCTGCTTTGCCCGTGGAGAGCTGGTTACTGGCAACACAAGGCCCTTTCCTCTCAGGCTCCAGGAGCTGCGCATTAAGAAAGCCTTGCAAATGCAGTAATTGCTCAGAATGAGCATTAATGTCCTATTAAAAAGAGGCAGCTGCTGTGGCTGTAACCTCTAATTCAGCAGTTTCCTGAGAACCATGCTAATGTGATCTGAGCTAATTTCCTCCCTGCTGCCTGGGGCCCAGAGCAGAGCTATCCTGGCTCCTGCCCTCCGGTCCCTGCAGAGGCACAAGAATCCTGGGTGCTCTGGAGGCCCAGGCTGCCGCTGGCGTCCATCAATCAGCACTCTGCAGTTCACATCCACTTGTGCTTGACATTGAACCAGGTCCCAAGAGGCGGGCTTGGGGAAGGGGATAGGCACTGACTATGTCTTGTTAAGTGCCTTTGAGGCATTTGACATTTGTCTAAAAAGCCAGGACAGCCCTAGCCTGTTCAGCTCAGTGGATAGAGCATCAGCCTGCTGACTGAAGAATCCTGGGCCTGATTCGATTCAGGGCGCCTACCTCGGTTGAGGCTCCAACCCAGACCCTGGTCGGAGCGCATGTGGGAGGTAACCAATCGATGTGTCTCTCTCTCTGTATCTCCCTCTCCCTTCCACTCTCTCTAAAATTCATTGGGAAAATATCATCGGCTGAGGAATTTAGAAAATAGATAAAAAGCCAGGACAATTGTGCTAAGAAAGGACAGGATTGAAGGGGAGTACCCTGCCGATGTCCTCATTCATTCATTCATTCTGGTGTTGGGGGGTACACCGTGAATGAGACGGCGCTGGGCCCGCTGTCATGGAGCTTATATAAACCAGGGAGGCAGACATTGAATAAGCAACTGCACATGATTTATTTAACTGCCACGGCAATACCTGTGATGGATGAGAGAGTAAAAGGGGAGAGGTGGGTCTGACCCAGCCTGGGGCCCAGGAAACTTCCCGGGAAGGAGGTGTGAGGGATGAGTGGGACCAACAGGTACCGAGGAGGGAGAGGCTTGCAGCGGAGGCAGAGTTGGTGCTGACTAAGCCACGCAGGAGGCTGGCCTCGGAGGAGGCGGGTGGCGTCCAGGACGCGTGCTGTCCCCTTGCCTGTGCAGTGTGGTGGGTGCCCCACGCCAGGATGGGACCGGGAGCGGGGTTCGAGTCCCACTCTGCCTCCCCGAGCTTTGTGTCCCCAGAGGGTTACTCACACGCCGTGCGGAACCCACTGTGAGCATCTGGGCCTCAACTCTCAGTGGAAAACCCTGCAGATTGTTCAGGTCCTTTCCAGGGCGGAAACCCTGTGATCACGTAAAGTCCAGGTCTGGGCCTCCAGGGGTGCGGGGGGCCACCGCGAAGGGGCCACCGTGGTGGGCGGAGTTGGGAGGGTGGGATGAAGCGAGGCCGAGGCAGGCCACAGGGCTGAGGGTGTAAAGGGTGACCCACATGTGGCCACGTGTGTTCCTTCAGGCCCGCAGCTGCACCGCCCCGGCCCTCCCTGCATTGGGCTTCTCACCCACCTCACCCTGCAGTTCCCTGGGGTGGCACATGCACCTGAACTCTAATCAGGGAGGCTGCTGCGATGACTGAAAGAACTAAGAGTTACTAGGTCCTGGTG
>NW_005871330.1:778181-798536 GCF_000147115.1 Myotis lucifugus
CTGTTTTTGTAATAAAGGCTGACTGGCCCTGGCCGGGGGGTTCATTCGGCTGGAGCGTCATCCTGATAGGCCAAGGGTGAGGTTGTTGTTGTTGTTGTTTATTGATTTCAGAGAAGAAGGGAGAGGGAGAGAGAGATTGAAGCATCAATGATGAGAATCATTGACCGGCTGCCTCCTGCACGCCCCTACTGGGGATCAAGCCCCGCAACCCAGGCATGTGCCCTTGACTGGAATCGAACCCAGGACCCTTCAGTCCCCAGGCCAATGCTCTGTCCACTGAGCCAAACCAGCCCGGGCGCCAAGGGTGAGATTTTGATCACTGGTCAGGGCACATGCAGCAATCAACTAATGAATGCATCAATAAGTGGGACAATAAATCGATCTCTCTTTCTCTCCCTTCCTCTTTCTCTAAAATCAATAACAATTTTAAATAAAGGCGAACTGGCACACAGCTCCGCCCACTCACTGATGTGGTGGATATGCTGCTTTCTTGCTATGATGGCAGAGTTGTTTGCAAAATCTAAGATATTTACTATCTGCTCCTTTAGAAAACATTTGCCGAAGGGTCTGGTGGGCTGTGCTGAGGTGGAAGGGCCCAGGCCTGTCCCCTCCCCCACAGCCAATATTAAAGAGGAAGAGTGGGAGCACGGGGCGCTTCTGGCAGAGGCTGCCGCGAGGGGGTCCTCAGGCTGCAGCTGGACGGACGGAGGAGGGCTCCTGCTCTGAGCTCCGCCCGGGTTTTCTCCGTGCCCCGGGCGGCAGGCTGCCGGCCAGGCTGGGGATTTTCCACATGACCCGCTGTGCTCACCTGGCTCATGACCAAGCTCTGCTCACCTCGCTCTGACCAGACCTGGCCCTGGCTTATCTGCTGGGTAAACAAGGGCTCTGTACGCAGCCCCGGGGGAAGGAGCCCAGCCGGCAGGTGCTGGGGTGGGCAGGCCTCACGATGCCCGGTGTACACAGCGTCTGGGTCTGCTCCTCCAGGGAGCACGGAGCCACGGGGGGGCCCCTGGGAGGAGGGAGGACCGTTCATCCAGTCATTCACTCTCTCACTAGATGTCTCTGGAGTGCGCCCCCTGAGTGCAGGCACTGCCTGAGGGGCACAGTGAAGACACTATCCTCGCCTTTTAACTCTCCCAGGTTTGGGGAAGTAACCGGGGAGGGAATGGTTATTCGAGAAGCACAGGGGAGATGGGAACACAAAGCAGGCCCCTCCGCAGGCCCTGGGGCCCAGGGAGGGCTCTGGGGAAAGACACTCCATACCTGCTGAGAGCCATGCCTCTCCTCTGTTCCCTACCTCTAACAGGCCAGCTTGGAACCCCAGATTCGTTCCTAGGTGCTTGGCTATGAATCAGTTCAGATCCATGCCTGATCACCGCACCCCCTTGAGCCCAGCCCTCTGCCACCAGAGGGCCCGGCCTTCTCCGTTTCTCGTGCACAAACCTTCGGATTCAGGCTGCCTGCAGCCACCCTGTGGGCCAGCCGGGCTGCCACTTCGGTGACTCACTCCTGCAGTGCCCGGCCACCCTCACCTTTCTCCAGGCCCTTTGGGTGCCAATCAAGGCCGCAGAGATGCTTTCTCACCTGTGCAGGGCGGTGTGGGTGGCGCGGGCTGGGACTGTTCGGGCCGCCTGTCTGTGTCTGGCCGCTTTCAGGGACGCGCAGCAGCATCTCCGCGTCTTCACCGCCTGGTCCAGCACCGAGCTCACCTCGTTCAGCAAGAGTTCCAGAGCGCAGGGACGGAGGGCCTCCTAGCGGGACGGACACACAGGGCCTGCGGAGCTGGCAGTGGCCATGCCAGTTCTTCGCGTCTGTCGGGCCCCGTTCACTGTGCGCTGGGAAGCGGAGCCTCGTCACTCCTCGCAGAAGTGGGGAGGCCAGCGGCGTGGGTGCTCTTCATCAGGCAGGGTTCTTTGGTGAGAAGCAACAGAAAGTGGCGTTGGCTCATTTAGCCAAAAGGACACCTAGCGGCAGGGCGTAGGGGAGGCGCAGATTTGGTGGGTAACGGAAGGACCCTTTCTCTGAAAGGCTCCGCCCTTGGAGGAGCGTGACCCTCCAGGACAGCCTGCGGGATGAGTGACTGGGATGAGTGACCGGTGTCCCTCTGCACGAGGCGCCAGTCCCGGGGACAGTGACGTCCTCTGGATGCCCACCTCTCAGGCTGTCTGCGGACCCAGGCCCCTGGAGGTTCCCCAGGCTCACAGTGCCCAGCCCTTGACTCATTCATGTCACTCCCTGGGCTCCCCCAGCAGCCAAATCCACATCTCCCTCCTGTGCCCCAGTTCAGGTAGCGGCACCATCGTGCCCTGGTCACGTCGACAGGACCAGGCAACCCTTCCTCTCCAAGCCTCCAGCTGAACTTCGCGCCCACTTCCCGGGAGCTCTGTGCAGGAGGCAGGCCCTTCCCATCTCCTCTGACCGATCGACCGCAGCCTCTCCTGAGGGTCCATCTTCAGTCTTGCCCACAGCCAGCCAGCTGCAGAGGGATGTAGGCTGAGATCTGATCACACATTCCCGCCTTACAAAGCTGCCTTTGGGGCCTGCATGCCTGCCCACGACCAAGGCTCTCAATCTTCGTGACCTTGACCCGCCCTAAATTCCTAAGAAATTTAGTCCACAACTGATTTTAGGAGGAACCTATTTCTATAACTGAAACAAGTTTTCCCAGAATCAATACTTACCCGAGAATTTTCTATCACTTTTTAAAACTTCGGGCCAGACCCGCTAACCTGATTTCATGACCACTAGTGAGTCTAGGTCTGTTTGAAAACCCTGGCTGACAGGATAGCAGAGCTCCTCTGGCCGTGGTGAGGGCCCGTGGTACCCAGCGTGCCGTCCCGGGCCACACCTCCTCCCACTTCCCCCGGTGCCAGGTTCTTGCCAGTCTCTGTTTTCCGAGTTGCTTTATACGTCCCATGCTGGGCCTCACTATGGGGTTTTGCTCACCCCACATCCTTTGCCCAAACTGTCCTCTCTCCTTCCCCTCCACTCCCACCTCATTCTTTTTTTAAAAAAAATATTTTTATTGATTTCAGAGAGGAAGGGAGAGGGAGAGATAGAAACATCAATGATGAGAGAGAATCATTGATCGGCTGCCTCCCGCACGCCCCCTACTTGGGATTGAGCTCGAAACCCGGGCATGTGCCCTTGACTGGAATTGAACCCAGGACCCTTCAGTCTGCAGGCCGACGCTCTATCCACTGAGCCAGTCATTCTTCAAGACTCAGCTCATCTCCTGAGTTAGGTCCGAGTCTCCTCTGTGCCCTCAGGGCACTTGAGCAGGGCGCTGGCATCTGTGTGGGGACCGCCTGCCCAGCATCATGCGGTCCAGACTCAGTGTAGGCCGTTTGAATCAGAGTCTTTGAGGGTGGTGTCTTTGAGGGTGGTGTGGCAAATCTTCCTTAACCCCCAGTTCATTCTTATTCTTAACATTAATGTTAGATCCTTCTGGTCCTCCAAGCTACAGGCTGTGCCCTTTATTCATCTACACCGTGTGGTAATGTCTGCCCAGCATCTTGCCCACTTCCTATGTTTGGGGTTTCCTGCCATGTTGTCCTGACAGGAGACAGAACCGCTTTCTCACTAAAGCTGAAAGGTCTGGTACTACCCTCCCAGCCCCTGAAATGGGACATAGGCATGTGGCTTAGTCTCAGCCAAGCTGTCTCACCCTCATCAGGAGCTGGTGACCAGAGAAGCAAGGACAGGGAGAGTGGATGTGGTGGTGGCACCTGCAGGATTCAGTCCCCAAAGGCGACAGTGTGGCAGAATGAGCTGGGGAACCCAGCACGGGCGGCCGGAGCCATGTGATTGGCTCCTGGCCTCCCTTTCAGCTGCCCATTTCTGGAACCTGGCTCCCCAGTGTATGACCATCCAGGCACCTATTCAATGTCTTCTCAGTTAATGACTTTGCTCCTTAAATCAACCAGAGTTGACATCTTTTGCCACTTGCATGTACAAACACCTAGGACCTTGCAAAAATAGTCACTGGTGCAATGGATCAATCCGTGGCTCAAAGCTGCCATTCCAGCTTTTACCTTCACCTCTTTCAAGTCCTCCCTTGGTCCTCACTCTGAGCAGTCAACCCTTGACCTTGGCCATCTTTCCAGCCAACGAGGCAAACATGACATGTGTTTCTTCCTTAGGGAGACAAAGTTCACCCGGGCCCATCTCAGTGATGGCTGTGGTTAAGGGTGTGACAAGTAGGCAGACTGGTGGGGGTGGGGGAGGCGGCTCCCCCTGGAACAGGGATAATGGATTCTGGCTTTCAGTAGTCCCAGCAAAGCAGCAGTAAGCATGCTTCCTGGCACTGGCTCACTAATGAAGTGTATCTGATTATTCTCTGAGGGCAGGGATTCTTGGGGGGAAAACACATTTCCTCCTCATTGATGATCATCTCCCCGCTTCTAAGGATCCCAAGCCAACCACCTGAGATCAGTGAATTAGACTTATGGGTTCATCAAAAAGAGAAAGCCAATGGGCGGTGAAGCCAATGGGCGGTGTGGGGTGAGCAAAAGCCCATAGTGAGGCCCAGCATGGGACGTATAAAGGCACCCCTCACTGCCAGTGGTAATGATGGGGGTGGTGATACGAGAACATGGACTGACAGTAGCCTCCCCTGCAGGGTCTGGCCAGAGCTGGGAGGCGCCCTCCATGGAGCAATGGAGTATTGCTTGTTAAAGTGACTATTTGCTATATGGGCACCAGTGAGATAAGCCAGTTAGGAGAGTTGATGAAGCACCGGGAGTGACAACAGCCAGGGGCAAGACCCCACCACCTGTAGGCCCGAGGGACAAGGAGATGGAGCTGACACTGGAGACTGGGGAGGATGGTTGTAGGAGGGCTGCTGACCGAGGCTGAAGCCTTCAGCAGAGGGACACAGCGTGGCCACCAGGCAGCGGGGGTGGAAGATAAACACCCTGACCTCTTTGCCAGCCCTCTGGTCTCCCATCAGCGCTTCTCATTGACTGAACCCAGTTAGAAGCCAGAGGGCAAGGGAGGATCGATGTGGTCCATGAAGTCCACCTCCTGGAGGACAGAGCGGGGCAGAAGTGGTGGGCAGCGAGGGGAGGCCCAGCACCATGGCCTGTTCAGCACTTCCCAGGGGCTGCATGAGCACCTACACAATAGAGCAACTCATGCTGCATATATGTAACTCATGGACTTCTTGGAGGAAGCTTACGTAAGTATCATCACACTATTTCACAGGTAAGTAAGGTGAGGTTAAAGGGTTTGTCCAAGTTAGTGTGAGAGTAGCGCAATCCGAGGCAATCTGAATTCAGACTCTGTTCTTAACCATTATGTTGAGCTGTCCAGGAAGGTAGCCATTAGCTATACATGCCCATTGAAATACAAATTAGTGGAAATTAAGTAGTATTAAAATCCACTAAGTCCCATGAGCCATATTGCAAATGCTCACTTCCTACATGTGGCTAGTGGCTATGGGCTACCATTTTGAATGACATAGATGTAGAACAGGCCTATCCTTCCAGAGAGTTCTACTGGCAGCTTGGCTCTAGACCTGGACCCTTGCACCTGAACCCTCTCAACCTCTAATCCCTTAAAACACATGGACTCGTGCTCCCATTCGAAGCTGTGGTGCTCCTGGGGTGGTCAGGACAGGGGTCAGGCCAATGTTGTGATTCTGGGGGCATTTCGTTGCCTTCTTGATGGCTGTCAGATTGTGGTCTCCAGCGCAGCTCAGAGAGATAAACCTGAGATAGATTTATATATGCCATGCCCTTTTCACGTTCTAAAATTCCTTTACTGTCCTGCCTATCTTTACTTTATTGTCCCGTCTCCTATTTCAATACCAAGGGCATCCCATAATAAGCAGCAGCATGAACAGGGAAAGAGACAGGAGGAATGGATGGCGCATCAGCGTTCATCCCCACCCCGTGTTGGAGATGCTTGTCCTTGGGGCTCATGGTGCCGGCGTCCTGTGATATACAGCATCTTTCCACCAGCTTCCACGAGACACTCCTCGGCTGGATTTAACGACTCCCCAAACCCTGACACCAATATATCATCTCCTAAATGCCCAGCGTCAGTAGACGAGATGAATGCTGAAGACGATATAAATCCCAACTATCAAATAGGCTAAAGGTGAAATCTAGCTCTGTCTAGACTGTCAGGACATTATAAAAAGGAAAAGGAGTCATTATCAGATGACCTTTCCTACACACGAGGAAATGCAGGGTCTTAGAAATCTATAAACCACTCTCGGAGAGGAAGAAAACAGTTATAACTCTAAACCACTTGTAATCCTACCTCCCAGCAAACACTCGTGCTGACATGTATGTGTACATTCCCTCACGCGCAGTCATTATACACTGACATGCAGAAGGCGACATTGCATACGATCTTCTTTGTTCAGTGCATCCATGAACATTTTGCATCCCATTAAACAACAGCAATAACTCGCTGTCATTGTTGCTTATTACGTCCGGAGTTCTGTGCACTTCACGTGTGTTGTCTCAGTTCTCACAACAGTAACGGTAGGATGGGAACCATTGTTACTCTTACTTTACAGGTGAGGAAACCGAGGCACAGAGGGAGCGAGCATCTTGCCTAAGGTCACACAGCTAGTTCAGTGGTCGAACGAGGACTCTCACGAATCTGTCTGACCCCCAACCCCATGTCCTTTCTGCTACGACACTATTTCCCACAATGTTTAACTGTTTCAGCTCTGGAACGCATTCTCTAAGGGAGTTTCCCCATAAGCCTAAAATGGAAGACAGAGGGGTGGAGCTGGACCGGTTGCCCTGGGGGTGGCAGCCCCCAGGGTCCCCCGCTCTTGTTTCCTTGCCCTCTTTCTCTCCTGCAGTTCCCGCACCCACCACAGGCCACCACTGAAGCAGCTCACGGAAGCCAGGGTCATGGGAAAGGCCAGCTTGGAAAACTGCCTCCACCAGCACAGGACTCACCCCGACAGGTACAGCATCATTAATGCAACCGACCGCCATCCGCTGGGATTTGCAACCTGGATGATAGGTTTTGTGCACATTCTCGATTTTTTCCTGGATAAACGTCTGGAAGTGAAATGTTTGGGTCAAAACTATGCCCGTTTTGACACCACACTCTCCTTTGGATTGCTACCCGTAGAGCCGGGTTTGCACATTCTGTCCACACTGGATATGAACAGCATTTAAAATAGACTTTGCCATGGTTTTAACTTACTTTTTCAGTTACTAAAAAATAGACAGTGTAAAGTTTATTGACTACTTGCCTTTCTTCATTTGTGTGTATCATACCCTTTGTTAGACTTTGAAGTTCCCACTCTTTGGTTTTTATTTTTTCTTTCCAGGACAGTGCTCTTTATCTGTCTGTAAAATTTACTTATACTGGAGGTCCATTAATCTTGATATGTGGCATGGCCTCTCATTTGTTCGTATGTTATATGTGATGTAGAATATGTCACTTGAATTTTCTTTTTTATTTATAATGCTTCTGATTTACAGAGTCTTAATTTTTAGACCATGGAGGGGCCAGGTAAACATTTTCCTATATCTTTTACTTATTTTTAAATCTCTTTAATCCTCTTAATGGATTTGGTTCTCTAATCCATCTGAAATTTAATTTGGTGTACTGTGTAAGGAAGTGAGTGAGCTTCCTTATAAAACCATCTCCCTTATTTTATTTTCTTGTCTGATTGCAATGGCGAGATCTTACAGAGTGGTATTAAAATTTAGCACAGTGGTTCTCAGCCCTGGGCGATTTGCCCCACCGGGAACAGTTGGCAGTGTGTGGAGACGTTTTTGGTTGTCACAACTTGTGGTAAGGAAGGAGGTGTGTGCGCCACTGGCATCTATAGCTGGAGACCAGAGAGGCTGCCGCACATCCTACAATACAGGACATTCCCCCACAACAAAGAGTTTCCTGGCCCCAATGTCAATAGTGCTGAGTTGAGAAACGGTGGCATTAGCAAGTCCCCTTTGCTTCTTGTCCTTTCCCCACTGCAAACAAGAGCTTGGTTCACTGCGGACAGTTTGCCTGATGTCTCTGGGCCAATCCCTCTAGAAGGACTCTGCAAATGCATCGCTCCCACAGGCAGGCTGACGGGACAGTGCCAACAAGACCAGGTGCCGGGGTCAACATCGAATGGAGAGAAGAAAAGCAATGCAGACAACAGGTTGTGCATCACAGTGTAGAGTGTTGCTTTTCCCATCGGAGGCATCTGTGCTGCCTCGACAAGGCTCCCCTCCTATAAATTCTTTCCTGGAACTTAAAGAGCATCATGAGTCACGAGATATATTTGCAAGGACATGGACGTGAGTCATGAAGACCTGGGTTCCGATTCCAGCCCCATCGCTTGCTGCTGCGGGAGGTCTGGCTGAGGTCCTCTCCTCCCTGGGTCTCTGAGCCTGTTCCCACATAACACAGACTCACCTTGGGGTCGTGAAGTACGTGCAAATGCCTAGCTCAGTGCCCGGAGCATAGTAGGTGCTTATCACACAGCCCCAAGGAGTCCCAGCACATGCAGCTAATGCTGCAGATATCTCCTGCTCAGGTCTGAGACAGCCCGGGGAGCCCAGAGCCAAGAGAGGTGACCAGCCATGGGGACCGGGCCAGGGCTTGATGCCAGTTCCCTTTTAAATGCTCACTGCAAGCCTATGGGATGTATAATTTTATCTTTGTCTTTTTATAGATAAGGAGGCTGAGAGACAGAGAGGTTAATGCCCTACCCAAGGTCGCTCAGCTAGTGCATGGGTTTTCGAGCCCTGCGCTTACCCCCTCAGTCATGCTGCCCCCCACGCCCTGGGCCTCAGCCACCCAGCAGCTCAGCAGAAGGGCCCCAGTCTGGCCACCCCCACCTCCAAGTGTTTTTTTCTGTAACTCTTCTCAGCCAGGGCACCGAGCACCCACACTTTTAGCCTGAGCCCTACGGGCAGCACTGGGTGCTGGTTGAGAAGGGGTGGCCTTTCACCTGCAGCTTTTGCTCGAAGCAGCTGCCACCAGTTGGCAGAAAGAACCCGCTGCTCAGAGTCCGTCCCCAGAGGCCCTGACACTTTCCAGCATCCCAGCACTGTCCCCAGGGAGCCCTGATGGCAGCCAGACTGGCTTCCTAATCTGGGGAAATGTACTTAACCTCCCAGGGCCTCAGCTGGCGTCTGGGAGGAGATTCAATTACATGGTAATGAGCCCGAGTCCTGCAGAGCCTGCAGGCCTTCTAATCACCAGCCGGAAAGCACAGCCATCTAAGAAAGGGCAGGCCACCCAGCCAGGCCCCATCAGCCTGATCCTGTGGGACCCCGCTCCCAGCTCAGCGGCGGGCTGCGGGGGAGGGTGGCCCCTGGAACCTAGGTCTCTGCACCCAGGGACGCTGCTTCGGGTGAGCTGAGCCTTGGCCGTGCGCAGGAGTGGCCTGGCCATGGCACAGGTGGGCAGGAGCTCTCATGACTGGATCCAGAGAGGGCGAGTGAGGCGCTGCGTCCCAGGTGGTCCCAGCCTCCCTCTGGGCGGGAGTCCCACGGCCAGCACTGTTCTCAGAGCACCCTGGGCTCGGCCACATCCGGGCTGAGGCTGGGCCCTGTGCACGCAGGGCATGCCATTGATCCTCACAGCAGTTCCGTGCCTTCCACATTTTACAGGCTGAGGGAACGGAGGCTCAGGGAGTCAGGGAGCTGTCCCACAGGGACAGGCAGCAGGACCGGATCTGACCCCACTTTGGGGATAGGGTCAGAGGTATCAGGGCGCAGCTGTATGTTCTTGTGAGTGTCCATCCTTTACCTGTGATGTGTGCCGGGATGTCGCTAGGGACTGACGCCCTCCTCTGCAGAGGACGGAGGTGCCACTAACACCCATGTTGTTCTCCTGGGGCTCCGGCCTCCTGCGGGGCTGATGGTAAGAGTGGGTGTCAAGCTATCGGCCTCCTGGGGCCTGGCGTTGGAGGGACAGTCTGAGCAGTGGCTTCCACTTTGTGCATCTGGGCCCCTCCAGACAGAAATCCCGCCGTCTTCTCCTGTGGAGCAGATTGTATTTTCTGAAAAGGCCACAGCAATCTTCAGTTCCACAGATGCTTCTAGAACCTTGCCACTCCCCAGAGGAGGTGGGGGCTACTTCTCCTCCTGTTGAGATGGTTTCGATGGCTAGACTATGGGGAGAGAGAGGCGATGTGGCTTCCGACACCGGTCCCAGGAGGCAGCACAGCCTCTACCCGGCTCTCTCGGGGTGCTTGGCTCGGAGCACAGCTGCCGTGCCGGGAGGAAGCCCAGGCCACGGCAGAGGCCACGTGGATGTGTCTTGGTGGCCAGCTCAGGCCTCAGCCAGCACACACGGGTCAGGATTCCAGCCTCTGCCTCCGGCTGCCCCGGCGGACACAGAGCAGAGCAGAAAGAGGTGTCTGCCGAGCCCCGACCAATTTGCAGATCCCCGAGCAAAATAAATGACGCTGTGCTTTTAAGCCAGTGAGTTTCGGAGTCGTCTGTTATGCAGCCACAGCCCCGGGGACATCCTGAACTCCCTGCTTCCTGGGACAGCCCGTCATGGCCACACACAGGGCTGCCCACGAGGATGGGCGGTGGTGGCCGGCACGGGCCTGGGCGCAGCTCGCTAGCCTGCACGGGGGCCTTTTCCGTACGTGGCCTTTCCAGGGGGCACCTTTCCTTTTCCCCACAAAGGCACTCTATGGGCTAGCTGCTCCCTGCTCCCAGATCTTAAATTCCTGGAACATTTTTCTTCATGTTGAATAAAACCTCCACCTTTAAATATCCGCGCATTCGCCCTAATTCCATTGCCTGGGTCCACGTGGAATTAATCTCGTTTCTTCCTGGTGTTTGGATGGTGGGGGACATCCCCAAAGGCCTGCCTTCTGCTTGTCTGGCTAAACCTCACGGTTCTTCTCACCCCTCTCTCAGAAGGAAAGGCTCTGAGATTCTTTGCCACCCTGGCTGCCCTCCCCCTTCACTCGATCTCTGGCAACGCCTGGCTCCAAACTGGGCAGCTCTCCCTCGATAGGGTCTGCCCACGTCCTAAGGGCAGGCTGCCGTGTTTTCCCGGTCTGCTTCAAAGTCGGTTCATCAGGGCTTGGTCACTGGCTGTGGGCGGGGACTCCTTGCTGCCCAGGACACAGACACACACCCCCGTGCCAGGAGGCCAGGCCTGAACTGGCCTAAAAGGCCCAACTGCAACGGCCAGTGTCACACTCAGCCACACTCCAGTTCCCGAATGTTTTCATTGCCCCCAAAGGAGAGGCGGTCCACATTAGGCGGTTTTCTTTCGTTCCCCCAGCCTCTGGCAGCCACTGAACTGCTTTCTGCCTCTATGGACTTGCCTACTCTGAACATTTCATATAAACACAATGATCAAATATGTCATTTTTTTGGTGTGCGTGTCTGGCTTCTTTCACTTAGCATGTGTGTTTTGAGGTTCCTTCATTTTGTAGCATCTGTTGCCACCCCTGGTCCAGTCAGACTGGTGCGCCCTGGCCCGTGGTTGGTCCTGCCTGGTGCCTTCTGCCCGGGAACTTCAGAACTGTTTGGGCCTGAATATTGGGGCCGGACCCCAAATCCTTCCTTCCATTCTGATGAGGAAGACGGATGGAGAGCAACTTTTCTGATCTCGGCTTCTCTCTTGGCTCTGAGAAGGGGCCAATGGGTGCTTGGGCTGGGGCTTGGGTGAGGCCCTGCTTAGAGGCTAGTGTAGGGTGAAACCCTCCCTGGCCTCCTCACTGAGCCTCCCAGGCGAGGCGGGAGCCAAGCTTTGGAACCCCGGCTGGGTCAGAGAAGACCCCTTAGTCCTTTTACTTCCTGGAATCTCTGCCTCCCACCGCCAGCAGGATTGGCCCCTGAGAAGAAAGGTCAGTGCCCGTGGGACACGCCCAGCTCTGGGTGCGGCTGGAGGTCTCCTGGGCAGTGATAGGCATTGCCGCAATGAGACGGGCCAAGCTTGCTCAGACATGCAGGCATCTGGTAGACCTGAAGCAGCAGAGAGGATGGGGAGGCTGTGGAGGGGAGACGGAGCACCACTGTGGGACTTAACGCCCTCGTCCCTTTGTTTGCCTCGCAGAGAGAGACCTCTTTCTACTTTTCTTCTTCCCTGTTTATTTTTCTCTCTGTTTCACTTCCCCCTTTTCCTCTGCAGGTCTCTCATCTCACTCGGAGTAAAAGCCAAAGTCCCTAATGATCTGCTCCTCTTCCCTCTGACTCATCTCTTGCCGTCCCTTGAACCCCCTGTGCGCACCCACCTCAGGACCTCTGCAGCTATGTTCTAGTCCTCTCTTCTCCCGGATACCTGCGCGCTGCCCTCTCACTGCCTCCCGCCTCTACTCAGCTGTCGCCTTCCCTTCCCTTCTACCTCAAGTTCCAATTCTGCATCCTGTCCTTTCCTCACCGTGTTTTCTCTGAGCATTAATTGCTAGCTAGTGAGTACGTGTATTATTTTTTATCTTGTTTTCAGTCTGTCCATCCGACTTGTCTGAAACTCCCATGAGGGCAGGAATTTTGTCTTTTGGTTCACTGCCCAATACCTAGAGCCTGGCACGTAACTGCTGGATAAGTATTTGCTGAGTGAGTGAGTGAATGCTCTGCACTCATGCCCAGGGGACCTGAAGCGTTGATGACAGTGCTGTCTCCTAGCCTGGGTGTGGAGTTGAGACGAGGCTTGAACGCACACCCACCCTGGCCAGCCCCAGCACCACTGGCTTCTATGCGGGGTTGGCCATAGCCGCTCCTGCTTGGCCGGGCAGGTCTGAGGGGGTGGGGCAGGTGTCTGACTGTAGACTTGACTTTAACCCAGTCTTCACCAAGTACAGAAAACATTTCGTGACTCGACCAGATGAAACTGGAAGTTCAGGAAATGCCGTCACCCGGTTTCCATGTGGCCAGTTCTGGGGGCCACCACCTCTGGCGGCATCAACTGCTTGACCTGAGACCTTTCTGGATGCTTCCTCCTCTGAGAGGGAGGGCGGGGAATGGGCTGGGGTTTGGGAGGTTTTCCGAGTTCTTATATCTGATGTGAGTGATAAACAGCTTCTGATAAGCATGAAGGGGTCTTGTAACCCTGGAGGGGACTCCCTTTAATGTTAGTAACTCCCTTAATTATCTAGAAAAGAGGGCCAGTCCTAATCTGGATAAACATGTGTTCCTAGGTACTGTGAAGTTGTCAAATACATGTGTGTGCTTGTGCCTGTGTGTGTCTGTGTATCTCTGTGTGCATGTGTCCACGTGTGTCTCTGCATGTATCTGTGTGTCACTGTGTGTTTGCATGTAAGCATGTCTGGGTGTGTGTCTGCATGTATTTGTATGTATGCATGTCTGATATGTCCTTGTATGTGTGTGTATATATGCATGTCTGGATGTATCTGTGTATCCTGCATGTGTTTTTATGTAAGCATGTCTCTGTGCCTCTGTATATATTTGTATGTAAGCATGTACACATGTCTCTGTGTGTATTTATATGTAAGCATGTCTCTGTATGTGTTTGTATTTATATGTAAGCATGTCTCTGTATGTGTTTGCATGGAAGCATGCATGTTTGTCTCTGTATGTGTTTGTATGTAAGCATGTCTGTGTGTCTCTCTGTGTTTGCATGTAAGCATGTCTCTGTATGTGTTTGCATGTAAGCATGTTTGGGTGTGTATCTGCATGTGTTTGCATGTAAGCATGTCTGCGTGTCTCTGTGTGTTTGTATGTAAGCATGTCTCTGTGTGTCTGTGAGTGGTCTGGATGTGCCTGCATAATCGGGGAGATGGGCATCAGAAGGACAGTTCTGGATTCTCTGACATTCAAGCCAGTGTCTGGTGCGGGTGGTGTTTTAGTGGCAATACAGCTCCCTGAGACTCAAGTTTAATTACTTTATCCCCTTCTGTTTTATTTCTCTAAACAATGGTTTTCATCCCTGTCTGCACATTAGCCTCCTCTGGAGAGCTTTATAAAATGCCGGTGCCGGGGAGCACCCCGCTGGTTAAACCAGAGTCTCTGGACGTGGGATCTGGGCACTGGTCTGAAGCCTGCAGGCGACTCAGCTGCAGCCAGGCCTGTGCTCCACCTTCACCTCCTGGAGGTGTGCACAGGAGGGGGCCGTGGGGACCTGAGGCAACTGCACTGAACTTGGAGCCGGTGTTAAACCATCTTTGACCTTGAGCAAATTACTTTGTCTTTCTGCTCCTCAGTTTTCTTTCTTGGTAAGATGAGGATAAGTACACCTTTCTGCCTGCCTCCTGTCCCTGGTTTGAGGTCTTTTATGTGAAAGGGCTTTGTAAATTTTGAAAGGCTGCATGAATTATTAGCATTATTACCATTACTTGTGTTAGCCCTTTGTAGAGACCAAAAGCCGCTAGAGGTGGGTGCATAATTACAGCAAGGTCGCAGTGAAAGAAAAGCTGCGAGGCCTGTTCTGTTGTGTGTCCGCTCTGACTCCTGGCGACTTTGAATGAGTGATGTGGCAATGTTACTTGATGATTTAGCCTTGCAAAAGTAGCCAAACGCACTAATGCCTGTGCTTGTAGTTCCAGTATCGGACACTAGGTGGCGTCTAATCCACCACATGGCCAGGTAAGGCAGCGATTTTCAACCTGGTGCTGCAAGAATTTTTAAAACCTGCAATACCTGACTATTTAGGCTAGAGCACTGGCCTCTTTTCCCTTAGATTGTTAAATTGAAAAAAAAATGACAACAGCCAACACAATAATAGCTGTCTGGTATGAATGATTCAAAATTATGCCCCCCCCCCCCCTTTTTTTTTGTGGTCAGATTGGCAAAACATATATATTTTGGTGTGCCGCAGA
Organism: Myotis lucifugus; assembly: GCF_000147115.1. NCBI lineage: Eukaryota > Metazoa > Chordata > Mammalia > Chiroptera > Vespertilionidae > Myotis > Myotis lucifugus. The sequence continues at coordinate 792,904 of NW_005871330.1, forward strand.
TGAAAAGGGTTGGAAATCGCTGGGCTAAGGTATCATTTGGGGACATGTTTTGGCCCCTTGATTAAAATATTATTTATTGACATAATCGTTTATATAACAAGGTAAGATTTAAATGCCCTCTCACGCTGCACAATGGGTGGTGGTTTCCATTCTTATGTTCCTCCTCTGATGCCACTTCTGGCTGCTGTAACATCAACCCTCCTCTGGGGCCCGGAGTGGGCTCTGCGCTGGGACTTTAGGGCAATATCAAATGCTCTGTGCGGATGGAGGGGAGCCAGGGAGAGGCCTGCTCAGCTCCTTGGAGGCTTAATTAGCTTTGAGCTGCTCTTCTGTGAGTCTGGCCTTCTCTGCCCCGCCCTTCCCCTGGCTTAAAGGAGAGAATCTCATTCTCTGCTCCCAGGGGCCCATTCTTTGCAAGTCACTTCAGCCTCCTTTCCTTTCTGTGACCAGGAGGGAGAGTGAGAGGGAGATGGCATGGCGGTCCCTGGAAAAGCCGACGGACACTTCTTTCTGCAATGAAGGAAGGGTGACTTTGGTAACGAAGCTAAATGATTCATTCCCGATGTCTTTGAGACTCACCCTGTTCGCACAAACAGCGGTTCTCAACCTGTGGGTCGCGACCCCTTTGGCGGTCGAACGACCCTTTCACAGGGGTCGCCTAAGACCATCCTGTTATCAGATATTTACATTACGATTCATAACAGTAGCAACATGACAGTTATGAAGTAGCAACGAAAATAATTTTATGGCTGGGTCACAACATGAGGAACTGTATTTAAAGGGCCAGAAGGTCGAGAACCACTGGCATAAAATAACTCAGTACTTTCACAGAACCAACCCAGCAATTTTTATGAGGTTTTCCTCCAAGAACCCAGGGTGTTTGGCTTTCCCCCTCTTCCTCTGTTTGAAAACACATCTGAAACGCACACCATTGTGGATGCTACGGCTCAAGGTGTGTAGGCACACACACAACTTTTACAGCAACACACAAGAACCAACAGAGTGCCTCTGGGGAGGGATTCGGAGTCTGAGCTGGTCCGTGTTCTCATGCAGACTCTTCAACGCAGGGCTGCTCGGGGATCCGTCAGCTGATTCACTGCAGGCTCATTCCACTCCACCTGACCCTAAAGAGCAGGTGTAGAGGGAAGGGGTCGCCGCTCACCTCACTGTCCCACTGACAGCCCAGGCCCCCGTGGTTTTTTTTTAGGCTTGGGGGAGCTTGGGGGTTGGAGTGTGTGTTTTCCAGATGAGGCACTTAGACAGGGAGCAAGGAAAGAGGTCACTGGGAACTGTGGGATGCTGACCAGGTGACGTCCTCACTGGCCCAGGGGGAGGACCAGCTTGAGTGGGGACTGGGTGGAGCTGGAGGCGGGAGAGCTGCTTGGTTTGAGTGGAGGAGGGGCTCCATCGTGTCTCTGCTGTGGACCTCTCTTAGGCTTCTGGACTCTAGAACAAAGGTCTTCACTGCTGTCCTTTATCAGGTTCCCCTCCCAGCTCTTCCCACCGCATGTCCTTCCCTGCCCTGGGCATGTCCTGGGATTATCACCCCACTCCCTGCCAACCCCCTTTTATAACTCCATCCTCACTTTCCTTCTTCCCAGTACCCCCTTTAAATCTCAGAGAAACCCTTACTTTCCTGAGGCAAGTCCTTCCTTCTCTCTCCTCCTGTCCTTTCACGATAGACCACGATGGCCCATTAGACCTGATCCTCAATCACCCACAGGCCAGGTCTCCCTCCTCCCAGGGCAGGTGGGTCCTGACCTCCCAACCTTCTCAGTGGGCAAAGACAAGAGGCAGAAGCAAAAACAGTTCAAGTTTCATTTTACAATGGCCCGGCCATTGGTAGCCCACCTCCTCGTGTTTAAATAAGAGCACATCTGAATAAAACGGGAATTTAAATCAAGGTATGCTGGCTTTGCCTTTGGTTCCAGCCACTGTGGGCGGCTTTCTAGAGCAAGATTTTCTGTCTCATTCGACTTCGCACATGCTGTTCCCTCTGCCTGGGTCACAGTTCCCTTCCCTGTCCCTTCACTTCTATGACCCCCATCCTTTTACAGGGTTCTCTGTGGGCATCTCTTCATCCTGGTTCACATGTGCCAAACTTTTATTCAACTCATGAAGGAGGTGTGGTAAGTTATTGCAGCAAGGCTCCTCCATTTATCCACACCTCGCTGTATCTGCTACACCGCACCACCAGGCTAGGCCATGGCATGCTTTGGTCCATCAGATGATAACAAATGAGATATATGCAGAGGTTCCAAAAGCATTTGCATATTGGTGCTTGCTGCCCTCGGAGTCCAGCATCTACTGCAAGCATGTCAAACTCAAAGGCTAACATGGGCCAAATAAATGAGGTATGCAGCCTGCGGGCCATGAGTTTGACATGCTTGACCTACTGTATAAGAAGTCTGGGCTAGCCTGTTGGATGATGAGATACAAACGATCCAGTGATCCCTCTTGCTCCGCTCGCTGGTCAGCTAGCCAACCACTGAGCATGCAAATGAGGCCATTGTAGATTATTCAGGTACCAAGTGTTCTGCCAATAACTACTGATGTGCAAGCAAACCTGTGGTGCTTAGTCATGCCTTCCCAGACCACTAGCACGTCGCAGCCAAAACAGAAACAGAAGCTAAATAAATGGTTCTTGTTTTAAGCCACTGCATGTGGAGTTTTGTTACACAGCTGAAGTGAACTGATACATAAGGGGATCAGCAGAAAGAAAAATAGCTGCTTCGCTGAAGACATGAGAAACTGGGGTTCATACAGTAAATGGAAAATGAATGCTGAGATGAAACTGCCAATTCAGTGTGAAACTGGTTAATATCCAACAGGGCAATAAAAAGTAACCCGAGTCGCCTCTGTCAAACACTCAGAGATGGTCGTGTTTAGGAAACGAAAGTGCAAGTTTACCTTCAGTGAATGTCATGGGATAGGTTTCAGAAGGGCTGGCTTGCCGAATATAAAACAGCTAGAGGCCCAGTGCATGAAATTCGTGCACCGGCAGGGACCCTAGCAGCTGCTGGCTGCTGGCTGCCAGCCAGGTATTCCCTCCTATCTGCTGGCACTGCTGGCCAGGGCCTCCCTCCCTTCTCCCAGCCACCTGCCAGCACCAGGGCCTCCCTGCCCCCTGGTTAAACTCCCAGAAGAACTCCAGTTGAGGGGATAATTTGCATACGCTTTTATTATATAGGATGAGCACTTAAAGGATAAGACTGCAAAATCACCAACGTTGTCAAGGTGAGCCTTTTCATGGTGAAAAACATCCATTTTCTCAGACTGTATTAGTCATACCTCAAAGGTCACGGCCCATCCTCAGGCACCAGCACAGCAGAAGTCAAGGATAAATGGACTTTGTTAGGGGGTCCAGGGTACAGCAAAGAGTCAGGGCTACGATGTGGGACCAGGCCAGGTAAGGCGAACCTGTCGTTCCTGCTGTGGTGCATAAAGAACCCCATCATGCTGGGATCAGAAAGTGACTGTCAGTTCTTGTGTGTTTTGTTTTTTTTCCATATATTTTTATTGATTTCAGAGAGGAGAAGAGAGGGAGAGAGATAGAAACATCAATGATGAGAGAGATGTCCATCTATGAAGTCCCTCCTCCAGGCTGTGGCCTCCTCCAGGGGCCTTGGGTGAACATGTGTTGAATGAATGGACTATTTCCTCATAGAAACAGGGCAGGGCTCCCCATACGGGGCAGCACCAGCCCCTCCAGCAGCTGGTAAGCAGCTTCCCAGTGATTCCCACAGAGCGATGCGCTGGAGCTGCCTGGGCCGCTGCTCTAGCGTCTCCTCCCAGCTCTGGCTCAGTGACGTCACACGGGTAGTTAGAGATCCGGCTGGGTGGGCGGGAGTATTTACACCACGGGATTCAGCAAACACTGCAGGTGAGGGTTTGGGTTTCCGGGAGCCAGTTTTCCCCACACCACCGAGCCCACTCATCTCTGGCTCAGGAACTAGTGTTTGAGAGTTGTTGGCTTAGGATGGATCCGCAAACTGAGCCTGCGGCCTGCTCTTGTACCGCCCATGGGCTGGGAATAGTTCTTGCATTTTTAAAGGTTTGCAGAGGAAGGAGGAGGAGGAGGAAGATGAGGAAAAGCTTAAGAGGACATGAGGAGAGAAAGAGGAAGGTGGAGGAGAAGGAGAACTGGCAGAAGTCATAGGTGCCTGCAAAGCCAAAAATGTTTCACATCCAGCCTTTTATGGAGAAAGCTTGCTGACCTCGGATTTAGGGGAGCTTCTTATCCCTGATTGCACATTAAAACCACTGGGGAGAACTTTTAATTTATTGGAAAGTTTGGGCCCCAGGGTGCCCTAGGTGGGGTCTACAGATGTGAAAGCTCCCAGGACTCACCCTTTTCTGTCTGGGTTCTAGGGCTCCTGGCCCTCACCCCCCTCCCACCTTCCCTTCTCACCTCCATCCCAACTTCCAACTGGTCCCAGAATGCTGAGTGTTCCACGTCCCAGTGTGAGGGTCTCTGAAAAGCATAGTTTTACCTGGAAACGAGTGAGGGGAGTGGGCAGGGCCTCAAGGTGAGCACGACAGGGGGCTGGGAGGGGGCTGGGAGGGATGCTGATAGCTGAGCTATGTTTTGTTTGCCCCTCACTCCTACCCCCAAACCTGGAGCCCACCGAAGACATTGGGCAGGAATATTACCCCTAGTTGTGGGCAAGCTGGGTGGAGTAGAAGTTGTTTATCACCCATGTCTGAGGCAGGAGGGGTCTTTAACATTCTGTTTGCCACCTTCCTGAGGACGCTGGTGCGGGACGGGGGCACCGGGTCTTGGGAGAGGCCCCCCTCATCTGCTATATATGTGCCTGTTTGCTTCGAGGTGTGACCACCTCAGAATGTGGCGGGTGGTTGACCAGCAAGCCCGACCCAGCCGAGGCCTTGGGTAGAACTCGTGACCCCGGAGGCTGCCACTCCTCCAGCAGCTGTGGAACCCCTGGGGCCTGCAGCAAATTCCTTTGAGTTGAGTGTGTGTTGGTAATTTTCCTTGGATAATAGGTTACTTTTTAGAAATAACTAAAATTCAAATAGATTGATACAACTCGGGGAAAATCCAACAATTTGTGTAAAATAAAGAAATGAAATGTACAGATGGGAGGCATAGCTTAGTGGTGAAGAGCATGGATTCTGGAGGCTCGACCACCTCCTAGCCCCGCAAACTCGGCCAAGTTACTTGCACTTGTGCCTTGTTTTCTGATCCGTGAAATGGGATCATACAGTTACTTACCACCGCAGAGCTGTTGTGAGGATTAAATGCATTAAATACACACAAAGGCCTCGAATCTGCATCGTTATTATTGGAGTCCAAGCGCAGCACGGGCTGGCTCCGGCCGCGCAGCAGCAGGGGTCTGTCAGGCTTGCATCCTCCCAGCTTGGCTACTTTGAAGGACTCAGTTGGATGCGAGTGTGGCAGCGTTAAGGTGGTTTCCAGACTCTGCCTTCTCCTTGTCATTTGAAGAGGATGCTGGCTTAGCTCAGTTTGCCTCCCCACTGTCATTGCGGGTCCTGCCTTTCAGAGGGATTGTTTTGAGCTTGGTAATGCAGACTGGGAGCAAAGGCAGAGAGGGGAGTGTGAGGGCTGTAACCTGCCCCAGGACCTCCACATGGGGAAAGCGCGAGGGCTGCTG
>NW_005871330.1:799857-802071 GCF_000147115.1 Myotis lucifugus
GTGGTCATTTCTGGCTTTTGTGGAAATGGTCCCATTTGGTTAAGTCGTCAAATTTATGTCCATGGAGTTAGTTGTTTGTAGTATCACCTTGGTAAGAAGTTGCAGGGTCTGGAGGGAATACGGCTTTCATTCTTGATAGCGTATATTGTTTTCTTTCCCAGGCTTGCTACAGGGTTATCAATCTTATTCTTCTCAAAGATCCAGTGTTTGGTGTCTTTGATTTTCTCTACTGTTTTCCTGCTTTCAATTTTATTGATTTCTGCTCTTATCTTTATTATTTCCTTCCTTCTGCTTAACTTGGGTTTATTTGGCACTCCTTTTGCTGGTCTTTAAAAGACTATGGATTATCCATGCTTATAATGTTGAGCCAAGGACTTTCTTTTCTAACATAAGCATTTAAAGCTATCAGTTTCCCTCTAAGCACTGCATTATCACACAAATAGATTGTATTTTCTATTTTGTTCGGAGTATTTTCTATCTCCCTTAAGACTTCCTGTTTGGTCCATGTGTTATCTAGAAGTCTGTTGTTTCATTTCCAAGTGTTTAGACACCTTTCTGTTATTGATTTTAAATTAATATGATCAGAGAACATATATTGTATGATTTCAATTCATTTAAATTTGTTAAGACTTGTTTTATGATCCAGCCTATGGTCTGTCTTTGTAAATGTTCCACCTGTGCTTGAAAAGGATGTATATTTCGCTGTTGTTGGGTGGACTGTTCTGTAAATGTCAATTAGATTTCCTCGGTTTGCAGTTCTTTAGTCCTATGCTGACAGAACTGAAGGACATGAGCCAACTTTATACTTGAAATTTTGTTGATTTTTCTCTTTACTAGTCCTGTCAATTACTGAGAGAGGAGTTCAAGTCTTTTTAATATATTGTGAATTCGCCTATTTCCATTTCTCTTTTCAGTTTTATTGGTTTTAACTCATCGAAGTTCTGTTTTTAGGTACATACACATTCATCACTGGTCTGCCTTCTGGTGAGCTGACCCTTTTATAATTATGTAATGCTCCTCTTTAGCACTGGTTGTTGTTTTCTCTAGTTTGCTTCGTCTGTTATTGATGCAGACACTCCAATTTCCTTTTGGTTATGTTTGCATAGTATATCTTTTTCTGTTCATTTACTTTTAACATACCAATATCATATATATATATATATATATATATATATATATATCATATATATATTTATATATCATATATAAATATATCATATATATTTAAAATATATATTTATCAACTTCAGAGAGGAAGAGAGAGGGAGAGATAGAAATATCAATGATGAGAGAAAATCATTGATTGGTTGCCTCTCCCATGCCCCCTATTGGGGATCAAGCCTGCAACCCAGGTATATGCTCCGACTGGGAATCAAACCCTGACCTCCTGGTTCATAGGTTGATGCTCAACCACTGAGCCACACCGCCTGGGCCCAATAATATTTGAAGTGAGTTTTTTGTAGACAACATATAATTGGATAATTTTTAAAAAATCCATTGACACAATCTCTTTTACATTTGTGTATTGGATTTAGGTTTATCATTTTGTTATTTGTTTTCTTTTTGCTCTCTCTCTCATTACTTGTTGAAGAACTTGCATTGTACTCTCTAATTTTCTCTGATGATTTATTCCCCCCCCCCCCCAGCCTTGGGATTGTTTTTCACACACACGCAGGCCAATCAGTGCTCTGCTGGTCTCTCTGTGCAGCTCTCTTCTCTCTGAGATTTTGTTCTTTGAACTCTAGCTGTTTTGTTGTGCTTGGATTCTTACCTTCACAGCCTCGGCTCCGGGGGTCTGACAGCCTTCCCTGAATTCCTCCTCCCTGCACCCTGGCCTATACGTTGTGTATTACTGCTTTCCGTTGCCAGATGCCCACTGTCTTATAAACTGTCGTTTCATATGTTTTGTGTTGTTTCAGACAGAAGGATAAATCCAGTCTCTGCCACTTCATCTTGGCCAGAGTGAAACTTTATGGTTTCCTCTTAATTAAGAGAGTCTCGAACTTTTGGACTATGAAAGCCTCGCTTGGCAGAGCGAATATTTAAAATGCAGATGCTCCTGCCAGTGGGTTTCTCACTGGGATCTGAGGAGGGAGCCGAAGAACCTGTTTTTAGTGCAGTGCACTGACCACGCTTTCAGAAGCACCGGCTTTAAAACTTCCTCCCCACCTTTTGGGACTGCACTGTCGTGTGCTCCACAGGTTCTCAAAGTTC
>NW_005871330.1:802563-803841 GCF_000147115.1 Myotis lucifugus
GGGGAACTTTGCGTTACATTTTGTATGAGGGTCAAATCAGCTCTTAGCGTCTAGCTTCGTGGGGGTTACCATCAAACCGTGGTGTTTCACAGTACGCTAAGTCCTAGACTGCACTCCGAATTAAGACCCCATTGCGGAGTTCCGTCCGTGGCGTCTCCTCTGTGCCTCTCATTCCGCTGTCCACGTTCAGGGGCTGGGAAGTGAGTTGTGTGGGGGAGGGAGGTCTCTGGATTTGTGATCTGGTTTCTTGCGACCTCCCTCAGTCCCACCCTCCCGTCTACTCTAGTACAGCACATTCAGAAACTCTTCAAGTGTAAAGCTATTTATAACAGTGTCGGACCTATTTATGGATAAGGCGAGTAACAAGACACAACCTCAGGCCGCTCAAACGGCCTATTGGGGTGAGGTTTGAAGTGCTGAACTGCTCATTTCAAGTAACCCACCCCTTCCATGACCCTTTCTTGCTTTTATGCTTTAATTCCACCTTCAGACCTTGTCTGAGTTCTCTTCGTAAGCGTCTTTGCTTATTGGAAGCAAAGTATTCCCCCCCCCCTCCTTTTCTGTTTAATTCCATGTCTACCAAACCTATTTCAAAAATTATACATAAAAACATGAAGATTTTCACCATGTCAAGTAGGGCTTTGGAATAAAGGACAGCGGCAGTACAAGTGTTACGGATTTAATGTAGAACGACATTGATGAGTAAGTTTGTAATTCATCAGGGCTCTTGCTGCTTGAGTCACTTGTGGCACGGGGCACGGGGGCCGTGACTTTTAGGTGGAGGTAAGTGATGAGAACAACAGGTGGGTTTCACCTCAGGAGCCATTTCCCTGGGCTGGCGGTGGCTCTGGCTGAACCTGGTGGAGGCCAGGGCACACCCAGCAGCTCGGTGACGTGAGCCTTGATGTCTGACTCCCCCCGGCTCCGGAGGAATGTGCCGGGGGATGTGGGTCATGGGCCAGGTTTGCCGTCACTGTTACGGAGTCAGCTTCCAGGGGTACCCACCCTCTCCCACCCCTGTGTGCTGGGATGCTGCAAACGGGGTGAGAGAGGGGAGCCGGGGGATGAACTGAGCTGCACCCAAGTCTGTCCCAGAGCCACCCCCACGTGGTTGCCCCTTCGTGTATGACACCCAGCATGCACTTTAAACAACGCTCGGGAGCGTGCAGTGGGGGCACTCATACTCCCATGTGACAGAAGAGGCACAGAATGGTGCCTGGACGCAATCCCACCCACCTGGCTTCTGACCGGGCGCTTTGGCTCGTCGGAGCAGGTCTC
>NW_005871330.1:804093-841604 GCF_000147115.1 Myotis lucifugus
GCTGACGGCCACAGCTAGTGGCTGAGCAGTCCCGCCGAGAGTCACTCCAGCCCTGAGAACTTCTCAGCTGTGCTGTGGGGCCGCATTGGGCTCTCCCAGTCATCGTACGGGGGTTGGGGGGTGGGGGGAGGGGGGGGGGAAGCAAACCCACAGGGAATGACGCCCATTTTACTTGGCGATTTGGAGACATTTTAACAGTAGCGAACAAGCACATGGAGCAAAAGGTGACATTCATACAAATTTTAAAAATAAAGGGGGAACACTGGGGGCATATGCCACTCTTTGAACAATAAAGATAAATAAAAAATAAATAAAAATAAAGAGGTCTTCACGAAATTCTTTGTTTGTGGCAGGTCTCCCCCAGCTCCACCCCCCACCCGCTCCTTCACTCCTCGGCCTTGAGATGCCTTGGTTGACAAGTATCCTAAGCAACCGAGGCCCATCCCGCCTAGAGCAGCGCAAAGCCTTGGGCACAGAGGGGCAGAGGGACCCATCACCCGATCAGCTCCACTCCCATGGATCTGTCTGATGGCTTTGCAGGCTGAACGGGGAGAAGTCCTTCCTCAGCCCTGCACCCTGAGGTGGCCAAGCAGCGCCTTCCAGGATGCTCTGGGGGAAGCGGGGCTCACTGCTCCCTAGGCCGCAGACCCCCGTTAGCCAGACCTCCCAGGGGCTCTGGCGCATTCAGGGGTGAGGACTGAAGACAGACTCTAGTGTTTGCGAGAGGAGGAGGGGGTCTGCAGGGACAGACACGCTGGGAGTGCAGCCCCTGGAGGAGCAGCTGCAGTGGCGGCCGGCCCTCAGGCCTCGCCTGCTCCAGTCCGGGCCTTGGAAGGCCTCTGGGAATTCCAGGAGCAGAGGGAGGGAGGCGCGTGTGGAAGGGGCTAAGTCCTGAGTGGGCTGGGGTGGGGCAGCGTGGCAAGAGCCTGCGAGCATGTTGGTCATTGTTTGACTTGTCCCTCCCCTCTGTTCACACAGGGGCTGAGAGCTGGACTCTCCTTCCACGTGGTCCTCCCAGGTCCCTGGCGTTGTGGCCGTTGTAATGGATTGTTTTCAACGTTTAGAAACTCTAATGGAAGTCACACTCCATCTGTGTCTGCTTTTTGCCTACCCAGTTATGGATGTGTTTGATGAATAAATCATGAGGAAATGAATTAATTATTCCTTAGTGATTAGTCTTATATTCCAAAATGAGGGATATTTGGTAGAAAAATAATAAAGGAGCATCTTGATGTTGAATCAGTTGGGAATGAACACAGGTCAGAGGCTCCTTAGGGTTTTCCCAGCCCCATCGCCCTCCCAGCAAAAGGTGCCCGGCCCAGAGCTGCCAGCAGCCACGGTGCCCATGGCCCAGGGGGTCCACAGGGAGAGAGCAGAGGTGTCAGCCATTTCCCTCGTCTCTGCGGGGAAGATTCGGGACTCCACGGGGCAAGAGCAAGCGGCGTCTAGAGATCCCCGCCGCTCTCTCCTGGGTCCCCATGCCCAAGGCAGAATTTCAAAAACATTGGAAAAACCCAGGATGGAGGGCCGCATGCCGGCTTAAAATAACAGCTTTTCAGCCCAGCGGGTCTCAAACGATGTGTGCCCCAGAACCCCTGGGGGAGCTTTTAAACACACAAATGGGCTCAACTTTCTGAGTCCCTTGTTCCGAAGGTCAGGGCTGAGACCACGGATGTTCATGTCTAACACGGTCCCACGTGACTCTGCTGCTGCCGCTGGTCCAGGGGCCACACATTTCCCGCATCCTCCCACCTCAGTTTCTCACTTCTGTGGCGTTCCTGTCACCCTCACCGTGTGCCCCCCCCCATCTCACCCCTCAATGCCCCTGCCCCGGGCTCCCCTGGCTCCTTCCCCCCTTTTCCCTACACCGGCTCCGACAGCCTCCTAATTGTCTCCCTAAACAATGGCAACCTTGGTTCTCCTGACAATAAAGTGCAGGTGAGACGAGGAAAAGCCAGTGTGCTCCCCCTCTACCCGCCCACCCCGCCACCTCCCAGGCTGGCAGGGTCACAGGCGATGGGGACCGTGCGGGCTGGCAGCACTCAGGGTTCCTCACAGCTGGCAGAGCCGCCTGGGGCTGGGCAGCGCAGCCAGACTCCCTGCACCCTGGGAGACAGTGGGAGAGAGGGGTCACCCAGAGGGCAGCGTCCAAGTACAGGGTCAGCTGAAAAGGTCCTTCTGGTAGTTTCAGACTCGGGAGCGGTGCCTCGGAGTCCCGTGAGCGCTGCTAAATTAATTCCTCTGCTGCCCCCCGCCCCCAACCGGAGCCTCTCATTGGGTAGGTCTAGGATAGAACCCCGGACTTTCCTGATAGTTACCAGCTGCAAGCACTGAAGGACCTCCAGCAGGGGCAGTGGACAGTGTCTGGGATCAGGGAGACTAAGGCCAGAGACGAGTATTTGCTGAAGAAAGGAATGAAGGGAGGAAGGGGACTGTGGGCTGCTGTGAAGATCTTGGCCATGGACAGTACTCTCACCCAGGGAGCTGGCCTTCCCAGGCGGGTACAGGCCCCCCACAACAGGAAACGGAGCAGAGTTCCTGTAAAACCTCTTGTCAACCGAATGTCATTAAGTGAAGACTCCATTACCGTTAACTTATATGGACAAAGGTTTCAGTGTCCCAGACCCAACGTGCCTCGCGTGCACAGTTGAAACCCCTAATTACGTTCCGTTTTATGCTAAGCATAACCCTCTCAGGCGCCCTGTTGGCTTTTCTGGTACCTCAGGGTGCATCTTGCTAACCAGACACAGATAATTGAGATAATGCTCAGCTGCCCGCAGACACGGTTCAAAGCCACGGGGCTGGATGCTGAGATGCCCAGGGTGCTCCCAGGGCGGGGCCGCTCCCGCCGCTGCTCAGGGTGGCTGCCAGCTCACTGCACACCAAACACCGAGCCGTATTTTTTTTCCCCTTTCCCCCCATAAAACTCAGGGTATAACTGTATTTAGTTTCTAACAGTCTGAACCTTTCATCCAAATATCCCTGACAAGGAGTGATTTACTCTTTCATTCTCTCTTCTGCCAGGTATCATTCTGTCTACCAGGAACTAGTACAACCCAACTTTACGCTGGATGCTTCCAAGCGTTGAGACAAGGACCCCCAGTACCACATACAGATTTTTTTTTTCTCCAAAAAGCCGCCTAATCCTTCCTATAGCCCTTCTTCCCTGAGAACAGACGGGATTGTTGTAAGATGAAGGAAGCTGAACATACGGTGTTGTCCCGGTTACCAGGCCAAACTTGTCTGTCTGACTCCCTTTTCCCTTCGTGTTGGTTTTTACCCAGAAGGCTCTTTGGTCCCTCATGCAAATGAGTTTCTGGGCCGACCTCAGCAGTGGCAGATTCAGCTTGTGGTCAGCCAGGATGGGCCCCCTCTTCCCCACCCACTTTAATTTCACCGAGAAATGAGTTGAATTCTAGAGGCTTTAAGGCTCTACTGATTGGGAGTGGGCTGCAGGGCCTGGCTGGACTCTCCCTCCTGCCCCCCCCCCCCCCCCTATGCCCATCTTCCCCTGGGTTTGTGGGCCCCTATTAGTCACCTCTGTGGTAAACCGTGGGAATGAGGTAGTGTGAGGTGTGGACTTCTTAGTGGCAGGACTTGACTTTAAATAGCCGTAGATGACAAAGGTCCTACAGTCCTGGGTCATTAGAGTCTGAGGGGATGACCTAAGTGTACAGCTCTATGTTTTGATTTCTGCAAAGGAGAACAAGACACGGTGAGGGATGTGCCCATGTCGGAGGCCGTGGGGTCTGAGACGGCCATGCCGAATCCACTGGGCCCTGGCGATGGGGAGGACTTTACTACGATCCTCTAATGCAAGGACCGCCTAGGACAGTGGTTCTCAACCTTCCTAATGCCGCGACCCTTTAATACAGTTCCTCATGTTGTGGTGACACCCAATTTCATTGTTACAAATTGAACATAATGAAAGCATAGTGATTATTCACAAAAACAATATGCAATTATATATGTGTTTTCTGATGGTCTTAGGTGACCCCTGTGAAAGGGTCGTTCGACCCCCAAAGGGGTCGCGACCCACAGGTTGAGAACCGCTGGCCTAGGAGGTCACTTTGCCTGTCAGTGGCAGAGTTGACTGAGGCCGGGCACTGAAAAAACCCCAATGCCTTCCAAGGACCAGACAGGATGAGGGGCCCCAGAGGTGGCCCTGGAGAGGGGTCGGAGGCTCCTTCGGCCGAGCCCCTGGGAGAACTGTCTGGGAGGGCAATTCCAGATCTGCGCTGGCTCAGCTGCATGTGGCCTGCCCAGCGGAGACGTGCCCTCCTCCCTCTGCACCCTGCCTTGCCTGTGTGATGGGCACTCATGCCCTCACGGCTCTGGCATCCACAGTGACGCAGACGAGCGTGGAGGCTGGTCAGGAGCGCGTTCCCAGGCACCCGGCACAGCCAGGTTGAGGCCTGAGGCACGATGGCTCATGACTCACCTTCCGCATGAGCGTGCATCACCTCCCTCTGGCACACCTCCGCCCGCCACTACCTGCTTGCAATGCCCAAGGCTCAGCAGGGCTCTGGGGAGGCCAGTCAGCAGCTTATGGACGGGAAAGAGGACTTGCCTGGCGGCCTGGCGGCCTGGAGGCCTGGAGGTCTGGAGACCTGGGCCCCGGCCCTGGACCTGCTACTTTTCAGCTGCTTGAACTTGGAAAGTCACTTCATCTCTGGCTTCAGTTTCCCCATCTCTGAAATAGCAGGTTGCTCATGATCCTTGGTCTTCTAAATGTCCTGGGATTAGGAGCAGCGGTACCATCTAGGACAGTGGTTCTCAACCTTCCTAATGCCGCGACCCTTTAATAGTTCCTCAAGTTGTGGTGACCCCCAACCATAAAATTGTTTTCGTTGCTACTTCATAACTGTAATGTTGCTACTGTTATGAATCGTAATGTAAATATCTGATATGCAGGATGTATTTAGGCGACCCCTGTGAAAGGGTCGTTCGACCCCCAAAGGGGTCGCGACCCACAGGTTGAGAACCGCTGATCTAGGAGCTTATCAGAAATGCAGAGTCTCAGGCCCCTCCCCAGACTTGCTGAGTCAGAAGCAGCATTTAGCAGGACCCCAGGTGATCTGCACACAGTGTGAGTAGTGCCGCTCTCATGGTCTCTAAGGTTGAGTCCAGTACTTGAGGCCTCAGTCTGTGCCATAGGGGTCCCTGGGCATTGTTCCAGCAGCCAGTGAGTTGCAGACCACGCCAGGTCCAAGAGGGGTTGCCCCGATTTCCAATGCCTAAGTGTGTCTTCTCAGTTCTAGCCCTTAATCAGGGTGCCCAGGAAGCTGAAGGTAAATTGCAGGAAGCCCTCTCGTGTAGCCCTCTCTTGCTTTCCAGGGGCATTGCCTCCAGTTCACCTCCTACTTCCATGATCACAGCTTCACTGGGCACCCATTCTCGGCAGCAGCGGGAGGTGCCCGGGAGGTGCCCACCCTACAGAAGTGTGCCCTGTGATTTGGGAGATAGTTCAGGAGCTGAACAAGCGCACTATGTGGAGAACCGCCACATGTGCACTTAGATTGCACGCTGACAGCCAGGCGGAAGGAGGAGAGGGAGATGTAAGTAACGTGAGACACTCCCTGGAGGGGAGTGTGATGTCGGGGGTCGGAATCTGCAGCTGCTGCTCAGCTCAGCTCAGCTCCCCAGCCTCACAGACAGAACATACGCTCTGGGCTGAGTGCGAGCCGAGTTTTTCAGGATTTGCATATTTTAAACAACGTGGCTGCTGCAAAATGAAAGCCAACTATTGCATTTGTTCCCAGCAAAGAAACAAATGCATTCCATTTCTAGAATGAGCAAACAACTGGGTGGGTCTCGTGAAAAGAAGTTATGTGGCCTCCGACACAGTGTCTTGCTAAGGAACCACTGAGAGTGACTTTGGTTATAGGTGACTTTTCCCTCTGTGTGACGACAGAGCTGAGAGAGGAATTGCTTCCTCCCTGCGTGTGGGCAGGCAGGACACACGGAGAAATAGTTAACAGGGGAAATCAGCAAGTAAAGAGAGTCAAGGCAGGTTCTAATCTTTCTTTTCCTTACTCTCGTATCTAGAATGTTTTTTCATGATATCTCTTCGGGTGTTGAGACCAGCCTAATCCCCATTTTTTTAAAATTACTCACTCACTTAACAAATATTTATTGAGGTTCAAATACGGGCCAGGCACTGTGCTTTGAGACCAGCCGGATTCTGAGAAGCCAGGCAGTGGCTGAGTACAGAACTTCCAGAAGATTCCAGGGGGTCAGGCTAACCCGTCTCCATCATGCCGGGCTCTCTGCATGCCTTCCAGGAGGTGCTGCGCCGAGTGCGGCATCCAAGGCCTGCACGGAGGCAGTGAAGCTACTGGGGAGAGGGTGACAGGGCTGGGAGTTTGAGCCTCGTCAGAAGACCACGCAGATGGGAACCTGTCATCGCATGTTTTACCAAAGGCCACGTCAACTTCTTTATTCAGATCATACCATACGAGGGCTGAGGCAGCGTATATGAGACACATACACTTTTAGGGTGAAATATAAATAAAAGGTACAAAAGTAGGCCAGGACACATAAATTATGGAGCACAGTGGTGAGCAGAGCACAGTGGCAAGCAGAGCACAGCCGATCAGTCTCCGGAGGGTGGCCCCCAAGTCGCTGTGGTTGGGCTGCATCTGACTAGATGAAATTGAATGAAGATAAAAATAAAGTCCTGCTCTTGGGATTGAGAAATAAATAATACTGGGCAGCATAGCGGAGGCTTAGCTTGCTTATTAGAAAACGCCCCGAGGGTTTCAGTTGCTGAGCTCCACCTGGGCCGACCTTGTGGCCGGGCTGTGCGTGCGGGTGGGGCTGTTTAACAGCACCCAGCGTCCAGCACTGCGGAGCGTGGCCTCTCGCCCAACACTGGCTGTGCATTTGCTTCTGCAAGCAACATGCTGACGTCTGCTGCCCTGTGCCAAGGGGATGGGGCCAAGAGATGGATGAGGGGCGCCCGCTGGGCTCAGCAGTCAGAGCTGAGGAGGAGGAGTGCAGGGGTGCGGTGTGAGCGATGCTCAGGGGATCCCATGTGGACATCGGTGCTTGGTTCCAATCGCTAGTCTTTAAAAGGACATTGGCCAGAGGAGCAGCAGGAACGGGACTTCTCTGCTGGTGTCTAAGCCCTCAGCAGGGTTGCTGCCATGGGAGCTCCAGTGGGAGAACTTGGAGGCTGCTGGGCCCTTCTGGGGCAGGTGGGCACGGCTGGGGCGTCAGTAGACTGGCACAGGGCGCCGGAGTCTGGACGGAGCCTGGCATCACGGCCGTTCACGGGCATCCCGGTGGCTGCTGGAAAGCTTCTCTGCACAGCCTCTGGCTCCCCCCGCACCCTGGCACATGACGGGCCTCGTGCTCTGAGGCGTCTCCATCAGAGGGGACCTGTGCCGAGTAATGAAGACAAAATGATCAGCCTGAGACCCGAGTGCGTCCTTTCAGGCCTGTGCGTCCTTTCAGGCCTGTGCTCGGCGTCAGCTGGCCTGGGGTCCACTCTGCAGTTGCCCCCCAACAGCACCATTTCATGGGCCAGTCATGACACCTCGCTGAGACTCGTTTCCCACCTGTGTTGTGGGGATTTATGCCCGGATCTCAAGAGCTGTGAGCACCAACTGAGATAATGAAAATGGAGAAGGTGTTTGGCCCAATAAATATTGAGGAGCTCATCAAATCTCAGCTCCCTCTCCCACCCTTTCCTTTCAGGCAAAGCTGATCTCGCTCTCTGGGTTCTGAATCCCGCCCCCCACCTCCACCTTGGACATGGCCAGACACCCCCCTGTTTTTCTTTGTGACTTTAATGTCCTCTTTTCCTCTCCAGTGGCCCCTCTCCTCCATTTAACATCCTGCTCAATTTTCTGTATCCCTTCCTCGGAAAAACTCATGCTTCAAACGGGCTATGCCACCACAGCCTTGCTCCGGCCACTTCGTCACCCAATACTTTGAAGACTAATCTGCACTCAGTCCTTAGACACCTGAGCAGCTGCTCTCATTTTTGTCCCCACCGTCTACCGATAAAGTATCATCGCCGAGTCCAACCCCCTTTCCTCAGGACACGACCTTCCTGACAGCTCTGGGGCGTTGGGTGGTCAGCCCCCCCCCCTCCCCCGCCGATCTTGGTCTTGTGTCTTCCTTCATCCTCTTTGCCCCCCCACCCCCCCGTATTGCCCATTATTACTCCTGGGAATTCTCTCTGGGCTCCCCACCCGCCTTCCTTCTCCCAGTCCCCAAAAGCAAACCTGACTCAGGGTTCTGACCTCGGCTCCTGTGGGAAGTAGCCATGGCTAGTTCAGGGCAGCAAACTACATCTGTAAAAGGCCAGGTCGTCAGTGTTGCAGGCAAACAGTCTCCTCGACTCTGTCGTTACAACATGAAGCAGCCACGCAGGAGCCGAGGATCCCACTGTGTCCCAACAAAACCCACCTACTCACAGACACAGAGGCCAGCTTGCCCAGCCCGAGTGCGGACAGAGTGGGAACAAGGGTCAGATGCACCGGGTTCACCATCTGGCCCTATCGCCCACTCGTTCCATTACGTTGGGCTCGCTATTTAGCCTCTGTGCTCCTCGATAGCTTATCTGTAGAAGGGGAGCGATAATAACTTTCCTCTCAGTGTTGTTGATAGGATGAGCTGGGATAATGTGCCTCTTTGGGGGACTCTCAGGGTTCCTGCCCGGCCCCTCCAGCCCCCCACTCCCCACAACACAATTTCTTCCTGTTTCTCACCCTCTACCATCTCCTCCACATCCATGCCTGCAGCCCCGACGTCCATCTCCAGGCCTGTTCTCCCTCCTGAGTTTAAAATCTGCGCAGTCAGTGCCAATTAGGTAGTTCTGTTCATAAATACCATTTCGATCTCCAACTCCGCATGCGCGAAGGAAAATGCGTCATTTTAACCAAACCCGTGCCTTCTCCTGACCCCCTCGTCTGTGGGCGGCAATGCTGTCTGCAGCTTTGAGGACACCGTCCCCTGCGGGTCCTGTCTGTCCTCTGCTCACGCTGTCCCTGCGCCTCCTCTCCTTCCCACGCCATCATTTCAGGCCACTCTCTCACCTGCCGCCTGAGGTTCCCATGGTCTCCCTCTCCCCTGCTTCTCCTCTCCAGCCCATTCCGCACTAGACACCCAGCTACTCTCCCCCCAGCAAAGCCTAGCCCCGTCCCTCTCCAGCCCCTCAAGTTAGCGAAGGCCCCTTCTTGCTTTCCCAGCGTCAAGATCAGCATCTCGTCCTCCAGGGAGCCCCCCAACCCCAGTCACTCCTGCTCACTCTCCCAGGACACTCTAAGTCTTCCCCTTCTGCATCGGCCCAGATGCCACCTCTGCCTGTCACCTCAGGACCAGGCCAGGCTTCTGACGCCACAGGCGGCCCCTCCCCACCTGGCGGGAGGCTCTCTTCCTGGGCTTGGCTCTCAGAGCCCGTGCAAGACCGTGCTTATCTTGTGGCACGCACTTTCCATTTTCTGTGTACTTTGTGAGGTGTTGCATACCTGCTTTATCTCTCCCTCGAGAGTGCAAATGCCTCCAGGGAGAAATGTGGGCCCTCGCAGCCCCAGCACGAGGCCTCTCACCCGGCTCTCCTCTGGGCAGACTTGGCAGCTGCCCTGACCCCTCCCCTCGGTGGGCAGAGAGGCGTGTGTGTGCAAAGAGTCGCGTGGGGCCAGGAGCAAGCCTCCCTCACAGCTCAGGGCTCTGAGCCCACCATGCCGCTCAGCTTTGGTTGCTGGGATGGTGCGTTTGTGTGGGTTTGTGTTTGGCATGTGTGTGGCAGGGGAGAGGGGCTGTGTGTGTGTGTGTGTGTGTGTGTGTGAATAGGGTGGATGTGGTGTGAGGTTTTTATGTGGGGGTGTGTTGGTGTGTATGTGTGGGCAGTGGGGGAGGATCGTGTGCAGTGTGGGGGGTGTTGATGTGTGTGTAGGGTAGGTGAGACTACGGGTGTGTGGGGAGAGTGGATCTGTGCACAGAGTGGATGTGTGTAGGCAATGGGAGTTTCAAGGGTGAGCGGCTGGAGAGGTAGGTGTGCATGGGGTGTGTGTGTTTGTGGGAGCGTGCACGTGTTTCTGAGGTGTATATGGGGAATATGGGTGTGTCACATGAGGGTGTGTGTGTGGAGGAAGTGCTGACATATGAGTATGGTGTGAGTGTGTGTATTTGTGGGGAGTTTAACCTTACCCCCTCTTATAAAAGGATGAGTGCTGCCCTGGCTGGTGTGGCTCCGTTGGTTGAAGCATTATCCCATGCACCCAAAGGTTTGGGGTTCGATCCCCGGTGAAGGTGCGTGCAGGAGGCGGCCGATGGATGTTTCTCTCTCACATCGATGTTTCTCTCCCTCTCCCTTTCTCTCCCTAAAATCAATGAAAGCATGCCCTTGGGTGAGGATTAAAAAATATAATAATTAAAAACAATAACAAAAGGACAAGAGTCCTCCCCTGGGAATCTACAGGAAGTGCCCAGCGGGTGAACACGGCGCACACATAGCTTGAGGGATGCGCTGACCACTGATGACGTCTCGCTTGGTTACAGTTGGGCCGTAACAATGAGCCGCTCACCCCTGAAACTCCCGGGGCCTGGGAGCGATAGCAGCCCGGTCTCCAGCCCCTGCAAGCTGCAGGCGAGGGCTGTGGGGCCCCCTGCCCTGCCCTGTCCTCACTTACGTTTTGAGTAAAGGACCCTGCCCCCCGCCCCCTCCCGTGTTCTTCTCCACTGAGGACAGCAGAACTGGCAGAGCCAGTCACAAACTGCCTAAGTCAGGACTGTGGGCGCAGGTTACGCCCTGGCCAAAGGTCACAGTGTGAGGGGATTGAGAGGTGCCGTGATCAGGAATATCTTTTAGCCTCAGAACTTGGGTTCCCAGGAAGCTTCCTGGGAAATTTCAGTAGATAAGAGCCAGCATGGGGGTGGGTGCTGCCCTGCCCGTGCTCACTCTCCAGCCCCCTGGACGCCTCTGCAGAGCACAGTTTGAAACCTCTTCTCAGACCATCTCCTGCTCTAAAGGGAAGTAAGAGGACTTGCCCAGGGTCATCCAGCGGGCGGTGGGCAAGTCCCATAAGTGAGCAGGCTCCTGAATGGCAGGGCCCAGCCCACACTAACCTGTCACACTCAGCCAGCCCCAGACGTCGCAAGGGATGGAGGGCCTGAGGGAGGCAAGACCAATGGGCCACTGGCTTTGGGGGTCCCGTGGAACACAGAGTTGGGGACTGAAAAGGTGAAAGTGATGTTTGCATGACTGTGTTCCATGGAGAGTGCAGTGCATCTCACAACTTTGGACGGCCCTCTGCTCCTAGACAAAGCCCGGTGGCCCGGGGCGGCTCTCACTCTCGTATCTACTGCAAACCTTAACGCCATCCACTCTCGTAAGAATGACCATGTGCCTCAGAGAGGGCTCCCTGTGTAAGAACACCCTGGCCGCCGGCACCGTGACGGAGGTTTACTTCACCAGCACGGGGACGGCGCTGTGGGCAGCATCCCTGTGAGCTTCATGCGGTTACTAACGTCACCTCTGACCCAGGGGTGAGTATCAGCACCATCTCCGTTTTGCTGATTCGGAAACCAGGGCACAGAGAGGTGGAGTAATTGCTCCAGGTCACACAGCTAGTAAGGACTAAAACTGGATGCACACCAGACAGCGGGGTCCTGGCCCATGCTCTTCACCGTGGGCTATCGAGCATGTCTTTTTAATGAGAAGGACGTGCAGGGCAAGGAGCCCCACACTGCGGCCCCTGGTTGTGGGGGCAAGTGACTTAGCTGCCCCAATGGCCTTGAACTGGTCATCATCATTGTCGTCGTCACCCTGCTCCCGTCTCTAATATTTATCTTCTAATGGTTCTTAAGATAAAGACCACGCAGGCGCTGACCTCTGGTGCACGCGCCCTCTGCCCTGAGCTCCCCACTTCCTCCTCACCGGGACCTTTGCTCCAGCCAGCGCCTCTCCCTGAAACGCTCCCCGTCCTGTGCCTGCTTCTGCGCACGTTCCCACGTGAGGTGCTGCCCCTCTTCCCGGTCCTCGCCTGAGCCTGCTGATGGATCCGTTAGTGAGAACACGAGGTTACCGTCTGCCTCTCACCCGACCGGAGCTCCCCGAGGGTAGAGACCTCGTGTGTCTGACTCTCTGCAGCAGCCCGGTGCCTGGCACGGTGCCTGACACGTCCGTCTGGTGAAGGAGCGAACTCGTTAGCGAGCCCTCCTGTTTCATCACGCTCACCGGGAAGGGACCCCGCCACCGCCAGTTTGAGGTGCGCCAAAGTCCCCCCAGTTGGGACTCTGGGTGAGCTTATTCACCCCGCATTACATGTTTACTAACAACCTTTGACATGGTTGCAAGGAGCCTTGTCCTGCCTCCCCTGTTTCCCATCTTTGCAAAAACAGGGCAGGGACTGTCCTCATTTTGCAGATGAGAATACTGAGGCTCAGAGCGTCATGCAACCTGCTCAGCGTCACCCGGTGAACCAGTGCTGCTCTGAGCGGGACCCAGGCACCCAGGCACGGTGACTTCTCTTTTCCTTTCATCTGGCAGGGCGGGACCACCCCACCCTCTGAAACCTCTTCAAACTGCTGCTCTTGTCCCTCAGTTCTGAGGGTCAGATGGAATTCCCAGAAAAGACACCAGGATTATTTCCTCCTTCCAACCAGCAATGACCTTTGCTCTTACACCTGGAACGCAGAAGGGAGTGCCCAGCTGCTCCTGAGCGCAGGTCCCTGTCCCCCTGGGGGTGGGGGTGGGGGTGGATAACAATCTCCAACCAACGGGGCTTTGACTGCGGTCCCCTGGGAACAGCTGCCTGTCTCTCATTCAGGGTTTGGGGGCCAGACCAGCTGCACCAGTGGGGTTCCATGTCCATGTGAGAAATCTTACAATATTTACCTCGGGTGACATGTGGTCACCGGAGCTGCTGGCCTGGCTGGAAAGTGCAGCTCGAACAATGAAATGGCCAGCCCTGGTCTCTTGATTTTGGGGTCTTCCCGGCCGGCTCGGGTGCTGACTGCATGGGAAGGTGCATGAGGAGGCGGGGGCGCACTGAGAGTGGACATGCAGGCAGGCCCTGGCCCTCCTGCATGTCTACCTGGGCAGGTGCAGGGAGGAAGCAGGTGAGAAGGGCCGTTCTGGGGGGTTCTGCTCTGTCTCCTCCCCCTGCACCCAGGCATGGGCACAGGCAGCCTGTGGGGAACTCTCCCTGCTCTCCCCGTGCCAAAGGCTTTTCTCCGCAGCAGGGTTTGGGGCCAGACCAGCAGACCCTCAAGATGGGCCCCTTTCTTCCACATTCTAAGCTGAGGGACAACTTCCTGTTCCGGTGGCAGAACCCTCCATGGAGTGGAGAGAGCCGTGGGGACCCTCCTCTGGCTTCCTCAAGGACGAGGGTGCTCAGGGGATAAATACCTGCCCCGTGTCCTCCTGGTCCAGGGCCCAGGTGGGCAGAACCCTGTCATTGTCGTCCTCCAGCTGCTTGCCCATTCGGCCTCCAAAGACTCAAACCTGTCCCAGCTCATCCGAGCCCCGCCACTCCTCCGGGCAGGTCTCCTGTGCACTCACCTGCTCCCTGGAGGGAAGGGGGGGTGATTCTGGGTGGGAGCAGCATGTCCCCGCTCCTCTGACTGCCAGCAGCCCAGGTTCACAGGAAGCCTGTGTTCCCTCTCCTCTGCCGACAGGCGCACTACAAGTCCAGTTTCTCAAGAGGCAGCCTGATGTTGAGGGAGTACCAGATGATCCAGAACAGGAGGCTGAAAGCCATGATCAGGGACCCTGAGTAGACCAAGAAGTCCCAGTAATTGAGCGACGCAAAGATGCCCAGGAGCAGGAGCACCAGGCCCAGGGCGTCGAGCAGGAGGGCCAAGACGAGGAGGAGCGCACAGCGCCCGGGGCTGCATCTTCCCCAGGGCCCCCCCAGGAGCATGGCCCCGGAGCCCAGCGGCACTCCCAGGCCTGATTTGCATGGGAGGGTGGCGGTCCTGCCTGCTGCTGCCTCTCTCTCCACTGGGTGTGGGCAAATGAGCGAGCCTCTGTCTGGAGCCACAAGGAAGTACACGTGGATCTACCTTTATGAGCGCGGCAGCCAGTGGGGCAGGATGTTTCTTAACTGTTTCACGGCTCAGCAATGATCCTGACATCACGGTTTATGGACCGAGGCCAAGCAAGTTACGGGCACGGGAGGAGTCAGGGTGCCCGGGGCCAGCTTTGCCATGTCTGGGGACCAGGAGCACGGAGCCTGGGGCCGGCAGAGGCCTGCCTGGGTCATACACTCTGGCTCTTGTGTCCCGGCCAAGTCCTGCTAGGTTTCAGGACACGGTTTCTCCAGCTCGTGTGGTAGGGGTGCCCGTCGCCTTCCCACTCTGCCCGGTTCGTTCAGGTGGGCCCGGAGGGTGTGTGTGAGAGGCGTGGGAGATAGGTTACTGATATAAAGAGACTTTGGAATGTGCTGTAAGAGTGGGTCAGTATTAGCCAGAGAAGTGGGATGTGTCTTGTAGATTCTGTGCTCTGCAGACCCAAGGACCTGAGGCTCATCGGAGAGCACAGAGGCCGGGATGGCAGAGGGGGCAGAGGGCAAGAAGGGACTGCCAGCTCTGTCTGTGCTGCACGGGGCGTGGACCGAAAGGCAACTCCAGGCAAAACCCAGACGTGTTTTCCTGGCTCTCTGTGTTTTCTGGAAGGACCAAGTGCACATTTGCTGTCTGTCCCAGGAACCCTGCATGCGCCCCCGCGGGGGTAGGTATAAAACGGGGGTCGCATCACCGTGGCCACTCATGGGGTGTTCAGAGTGAACGTCAACTGAGGAAGAGGCGGCCACAGCCTTCAGCCACCTCCGCAGGCCCACAGACGGCTGCCCCGCCCCCGCCCCGGCTCACGGCCTCGAACTGGGCACCAAACCTTTCCGGGGCTCAGTTTCCCCACAACCGGAAGAAAGCATTTCCACTCTTTCTTTGCCTTCCCCCGTGGATGAGAATAATAAGCAGGTGGTTGAAAGTCAGGTTCCTACCTGTAAGATAAGAAGCTGGGATGAAGGGGAAGCTTGCAGTAAAAGCAATGGGGAAGGGGAAGGCTTGCCCAGACCACAGGCCGGTCACTAGTAAGAACCGTTCAGTGGGCTTGGCATTCCTTGGCTTGCAGGGGCACGGCCTTCGTAATCAAGGACCGGTCTCCTGGTGCCCATCCCTGTGCCCTGATTTCCCCTCTGCATGCGGACACCAGTGATGGTGCACATAACGGCAGCCACTCCAGCACAGCCTCAGCTCACTAGAGACATCTGCAATGATCCTATTTCCGAAAAAGGTCGCCTCCCGAGGTACTAGGGGTCAGGATTTCAATAAATGAATCTGGGGACACAATGCGACGCATACCAACAGCTAAAAGGGTTGTTTGTTTGTTGTTGGCGATCCTTCAACTTCAGCTGTAGTGCAGATAGAAGATTTAGACTCGAACCAATCTTTCAAACAACGTAATGACAAATTCAGTGCCCCATGAAAGGTGGCCCGGCGCCACCGGGCACCAGGAGTGCTTCGGGCCGGGAACACTGAGGCCCCCTTGGCTCTCTCTGTGTCACGGGAGACAAGCCCAGGAGGCAGGGCCTTCCTCCCCTGGACTCGGCCGGCGCTCACCACTCATCCCGGCCGGGGGCTTCCCTTCTGCACGTGGGTCACCCTGAGTGACGCCCGCACACATTTAGACAAGTGGGATTTATTAGTAAATTAGACTAACTGAGCACCTGCTACATGTCAGGCAGCAGGGAATCGCATCAAGTACGGAACCTGGCATCGTAGAGCTAACCCTCGAAGAAGGAGACAAATAATTAATACATGACTGATATATTTTCCGATCATATTATACTGGAGGCCAGATGCATGAAATTCATTCAAGTCATTCGGACCCCGCAGCTGCGGCCCTCGTAGCCCTGGCTCGTCTGGAAGGTCAGCCGGAAGGACATCTGGTCTAATTAGCATATTACGCTTTTATTATTATAGATGATTTCAGATTATGTATTTCCCTAAATGCAATGGAAAATACTACATATGAGAAGATAAATGGTGGTGGAAAAAATGAAGTTAAAGTTTTTTAAAAAATGAAGATACTACAGAAACGAGGAAATGTGAGACAGGAGGCATCGGTTATGCCTTTTGAACCATGTACACGGTGTATGGGGCACAGCTGGACGCCCAGCCCCGGCCTGTGACTTCCAGGTTTGGTCCCTTAGCGCCCCTCTGCCCCTCTGCCTCGGAGACTCCTCGGGGCTGCCGGAGCTGCGTCCACCGAGGCTCAGAGAGGTGTGTCCTGCTGCTGCTGCCTCAGAGCTCTGCCTCCTGGCAGCGGAGACCCTGTCACTCCCTTGGAAAAGCACCCTGAGCTGTCATCTCCCTGTGACGTCCCAAGGATGACAGCCTCTCCATGACCCAGATGCTGAGGGCAGGTGCTCAGCTGACCCAGAGTCACAGCTCCCAGGCCCGGCTGTATGGATGACAAGGCCCGGTCACCTCCCGAGGGCCAGGCTCTGATGCTGGGTGATTCTAGCCACACCAGCCTGTGCCACTCACGCGCTGTGTGACCTCGGGCAGGTCACTTGCCCTCCCTGTGCCTCAATTTCCTCATTGTTAAACAGTCCCTTACTCCACAGCGTTCCTGTGAGGGTTAAGTGAGTTCACAGGTGTAAAGTGCTTAGAAGCTGCACTCTGTCACATGGACAGTGTTACTACTGTGGTCATCACTGGCACCTTCATGTCCTTCCTGCCACGGTGCTGCTGGGGTGGGGGGGTGGAGACCAGGCTGGGAGCGATCAGCCACTGCTTCTCCTACACCATCATTTTCCCCCCTTTATCAAGCTTGGCTTCCCTGGTTATAGCTCCCTGTCCCTTTGCCTCCCCTGACCGCCCTAGGTCCAATTAGGACATGCCAAGCCCGCTCTCCCCCCTCCCCCCATGGGTATGGACCACCCCTTCATACATACACATCCCTTTTTCACAGGGATTTGCTTTTCCAGTCCCCATCAGGCAGGTGTGGAGGGCTCCCGGCAGCCGGGACTATCTCCTGGGGGCCACGGTCAGCCATACCAGAGCATGGCCGTGCATGGTGAGCGGGCAGAGCAGGTGGTAGATGGAGTGCACACGGCGGCCAGTTCCATAAGGCAGAAAGGGGGCATTTATGGTCCTGGAGGACGGACCCCAAGGAGTGGCTGCTGACCAGCTCTGGAGGCCAGAATGGTCACAGCTCCCAGGCCCGACTGTATGGATGACAAGGCCCAGTCACCTCCGGAGGGCCAGGCTCCGTTCCAACAGGTGAGAAGCAGATTCCTGTTTAAGGTGATAGTGACCTTTACAATGGTGCCCATCATATCTACGGAGGTACTTTGTTGAGTTCTCTGTCTTCCTCGTTAGGCTGGGTGTCCGTCTCAGACAGTGAGTGGCTCTGCCTTCTCCTGATAACCCAACACCCGGTGTTCACTCACTGGATTCATTGATAACTCCTGGCACCCCCAGACTCCTGGAGAGCCCAGGCTGTCTCGCCAGAGTCCCCCACCTCCACCCAGATACCTACAAAGCCCCTCTGCGTCTTTCCTTTCTTCTTGGCCCGGTTCTGGGGAAGCAGCACCCTCCCAACTCCGGCTCCAAGGCCAATCGCTCCCAGATAACACCTTGAAGCCCTGTCCCTCAGGGAAGTGGTTCCTGCACGCCTAGATTGTGTTGCCACACCCATTTGGCTTTGTCATCTGTGTCTGCTGGCTCTTGGCTCTAAACTCACTGCTGGGCACACAGTGGAGGTACCAGGTCTACCACTCCTGGGCATCGCCACCAGGATTCCCGCTGGGCTTGGTGCTCGAATCTGTCTCTTGCCATTTTTCTTGCCACCACCCACTTGCCTCAGGAGCAATCAGCTGCAAGTCTGTTTGCCAGGTCCCAGGGTTGAGTTGCTCAAGGCTCCGTGTCAGTGTCTGTGATCCTGTTCCTGTCCCAGCCAGGCCAGGGCCCAGCCCCAGGGCCTCTGCTGGGTGCCCCAGTGCACTAGCTCCGGGGCCAGAGCTGAAGGCCTAACCCCGGGGGCTCCGCCGGCAGCTCGGGCTCCGCTCTCTAGAGATGCCCAGAAAGTCAGCTATGAATGAGCAAGAGAAATACAGCACCTGCCTTCAGGGAGCTCACAGTGGTGAGAGGGAGGAAGGGAATGGGGCAGTTCACCACGTGAATGCGTGTAAACATATGACAGACGTGAGCGGTCCGTGGTGAAGGGCGTCCTTCTGATGAGATCATCAAAAGGAAGACATGGACCAGGCTTCCCTGAGGAGCTGATGTTTGAGTTGAGATCCAAAGGTGAGGCTGGGTGAGGAGGGGTGAAGAGGAGGAGGCAGCCTTTCAGGCAGAGGCAGGAACATATGCCAAAGCTGCATGGTGGCGGGTGGCACTGCTGCTGTGGCTGGGACAAGAGGAAGAAAGGAGTACAGAGC
This sequence comes from Myotis lucifugus, assembly GCF_000147115.1. NCBI lineage: Eukaryota > Metazoa > Chordata > Mammalia > Chiroptera > Vespertilionidae > Myotis > Myotis lucifugus. The sequence continues at coordinate 822,498 of NW_005871330.1, forward strand.
CAGGTTGACATCTTCCTCCTTAGAGCACTGGGGAGCCGCTGGAGAGTTTATTATAAAGAGGAGCCTGGCTGCTGTGGAAGAGCAGACTGGAGGGGCGAGAATTGGCCTGTGACAGGCAATACGCCTGGTTGCAGGAGACAGGGAAGAGGCGGAGCTGGTGACAGTGGTGATGGACGGAAGTGGATCTACCTGAGAGATAACCAGAGGGTGAAACTGACAGGACCTGGTGACAAGTTCAATATGAAGACGAGGGGAAGTGAGGGTTCATTGCTGAATGCCAGGTTTGTGTTTTGCAAAGCTGGGTGCTAATGGTGCCTGCTGAGACAGAACATACTAGAAGAGAGCCTGGCCTTGCCTGTGTGGCTCAGTGGTTGAATGTTGACCCAGGAACCAAGAGGTCACGGTTCTATTCCTGGTCAGGGCACATGCCCAAGTTGTGGGCTCAATCCCCAGTAGGGGTGTGCAGGAGGCAGCCGATCGATGTTGATCTCTCTCTCTCTGATCAATGTTTCTATCTCTCTATCCCTCTCCCTTCCTCTCTCTCTAAAAATCAATAAAAACATGTTTTTAAAAAAAAAATAGAAGAGAACCTGGTGTGGTCATAAAACCACAAGTTCAGTTTTGCGCATAATGCTGTGGATACATCGGTTGGAAGCTCTAGCGCTGAGCTAGAGACATGAACTTGTGAGTCAGCAACAAACTGGTGGTAAGGATGGGATTGCTCAAGTGTCCTTGAGACGGAGCCCAAGAAGAGAAGAGGATCTGGGGCGGGTCCCTGAGGATCTCCCGTAACCGCTGGGTCGAGTAGCATGAGCCAGCAAGAGACAGAAAAAGAACATCTACAGAGAGGAGGAAACCGCAAGCTGGTGGTATCTTGAACCCTAAGGAAGAGAGAGGCCGTTTCAGAGAGAATTGAGCGGTCAATTGTGTTCAATGCTATTGAAAGGTCAAGTCTGCTAACTTATCTTCCCAGGGCTAGCGCAAAGGTGGGGGGCAGGGTTCTCAGCAAGTGGCCCTTGGCTTCCCCTCCCTTCTGCAATCTACCTGCCCATTGCTCCTCCCAGCCCGTGGCTGTTGGAGCTGCAAGCAGTTGGGCCCAAGGGTTTGAGCAAAGTAGCTGGACTCTTCGAAGACTGGCCAGGGAAACCGGCTGAGAAGTGTTACCGTAGGATGAGGAGAGCTGGGGAGTCAGTGATGGACAGTCCAGACCAGGAATAAAAAGCCCAGAGACCCTGAGAAGAGCCTGGTTCACAGAGACCTGGGTGCTGGCCCTGCGGGAGGGCTGATCCTTGAAGGGGGAAATCCAACAAGGCTGTGTAGGCCGGGCAGCCTGTGTCCCCACACGGCCCCCTTCAGGCAGGCTGGTATGGAAGTCACTCCTATGTGGGGAGAAGGGAGAGCAGGGGAAGAGGAAAGGGGGCATTTCCCACACCAGCCTCTTCCCTCCTCTGCCCTTGCTCTGCCCTCTCTCTGCTGGAATGTCTGCCCCAGAGGGCCCTCCTACAACTACATGTTCAAGTGCCACCGTCCCTCCCCCTTCTCCAGGCCCTCGCCTTGTTTCATGACTCTCTGACACCATCTTTTCCATGGGATGATGTCCTTGTTTATGGCCTGCCTGCCCCTCCCATAGGAAAACTCCGGAGAGCAGGACTGTGTGTCCGTTTTGTTATTCCCGTCTCCCCAGCGCCCGGTGCAGCTTTTGGGAGGTGCTCAGTAGCTGTTTGTTGAATAAATGAATGGAACAATGTTGTCTTTCACAGGCCAACTGAGAACGGGGCTGTGTGACCACCCCAGGCCTGTCCAGTCCACCTGGGAACCGGCTGTGCGACCATCCCAGGCCTGTCCAGTCCACCTGGGAGCCGGCTGTGTGACCATCCAAGGCCTGTCCAGTCCACCTGGGAACCGGCTGTGCGACCATCCCAGGCCTGTCCAGTCCACCTGGGAACCGGCTGTGTGACCATCCCAGGCCTGTCCAGTCCACCTGGGAACCGGCTGTGTGACCGTTCCAGGCCTGTCCAGTCCACCTGGGAACCGGCTGTGTGACCATCCCAGGCCTGTCCAGCCACCTGGGAACCAGCTGTGCGACCACCTCATGCCTGTCCAGTCCACCTGGGAACCGGCTGTGTGACCATCCCAGGCCTGTCCAGTCCATCAGGGAACCGGCTGTGCAACCACCCCAGGCCTGTCCAGTCTGGCCTCAGCCTCTGGACCTCCCTTCCACTCCCTCTCAGGTTCGCCTCATTGTGCAGTAGCCTGTGTGGCCACGCGGCGGCCACACCCACCCCAGCCTGTCTCTTCTCACCAGCACCCGCTCTCCTCACTGCCTTTCATCCTTTTGTTGGGGTGAACCTGCCAGCGGCTGCTCTGGCACACACATTCGGAGCCGCTCATTAGTCTGCTTGCTAGGCACAGCCCTGAAAGCAGCCACGCCCTCTCCCCGAGGATGGGCAGCCCCCACAGGCGTATGACGTGGGGCTGTTCGCTCTCCCAGTGCATGGGCGCCAGTGGGGTGTTTGGCAGGTGTTCCCAGAGGTATTCACTGGGGATTCTGACCTGAATTTTATGAGGTTCTGACCTGGATTCTAAGTGAAAATGTGAACTAGTCTGGGAAGGGGCTCCCTCATAATGACAGCGATGCTACAGGGAGGGCCTGCACTCTGTTGCAAAAATGCTTCATTTCTTTGTTCAGAATCAGACCTGTAGGTCCTACCTGAAGACTCTATTCATGGCTTTACCTGCTGAAGCACGAATCTATTTTAACAGAGGATTGGGGATTCCCGTGTTATGCTCATATCCTAAGATCCTCTCTCCCTGTGACAAAGATAGTAGCACTTCTGCCCGTTAGTGAACACCTACTCTGCACCATCAGCACTATTACTGTGGGGCCTTGACTTACGAGTTTAATTTGTTCCGAGACCGAGCTTGTTAAGGAGCTCGTTAACTCAAATCACTCTATCAACTCAATGCAAAAAATTGGCCGAGAGACAGCTGGTATCTCAAAAAACTCGTTAGTCAGGACACTCGTAAGTCAAGGCCCCACTGTACCTTCTTTCATCCTGGACAGGACCTGCTGAGGCATCACCACTCTCACACAGAACTGGAACCCTGAGGTAGAAATGCAAAGCAAGTCATGTGGTGGAGAAATTAGCTCTTATAGTCAGATTTTGAACCCAGGTCTGGCTAGTGCCAAAGCCTCTGATTTTTCCATGACTGTAACTGCTTTTAATTAAATGCTTACTTTTCAAGCCGGATTTGACGGACATGAAAAGCCCGTTATGAAACTAGCTACCATTAATCGGAGGAGACAACCACGTTCCGTGGGGACTGGGCTTCTTGCTGTGGGGAGGGCGTGGGAGGAGATGAGTCCTCAGGAGAGGGGAGCTCAGACTGTGCCAAGGGACCCCACGGAGAGAAAGCTCGAGAAGACCTCACATTTGGGGGAAAGATCCTCTGGTGCAGGACGCAGAATGGGTTAGAGCAGGACACGCCCAGTCAGAGTCACCAGGAAGATGGGTTCCTCCGGCTCCAGTGAGAGCTGTGACAGTGACAATGTCGCTCGTGTAGTTGCTGTAACAAGCAAACCCACCATTCTGGTAGCTACACAAAGTAGAATTTGCTTCGTGCTTATGTACTGGTCCAACGTCATGTCCTGGTCTCCATGGGGCTTTCCTAACTGTCACAGTCAGCTGGGGTTGCTGTAACCAAACACCATGGACAGGGGCTTCAGTAACAGACACTGCCCACAGTCCTGGAGGTAGGAGTCGGCAGATGAGGTGTCTGGTGAGGACCTTCTTGGCTGTGTTCTCCCATTTCCCTGTGGGCTCACACGGCCTTTCCTTGGTACATGGGTGGGGGGGGGGGGGGGAAGGGAGGAGGAGGAGAGAGAGAAGGCTCTTGTGGTCCTTCCGCTTGTCAGAATATTAATCCCATCACGGGGGCTCCACCCTCAGGAAAGGCCATGTGAGCCCACAGTCACCTATATAAGTAGGAATTATATTGGCTGCAAGTGACAGACCTGAAGCACTGGTGACTTAATGTAAGGGCTTGTTTCTGCCTCCTGTGGGAGATGGGGCCAGGCAGTCCAGTGTCTCCCCAGATGCCCCTGGGGCGCAGGAGTTCCGCCCCCCCTGCTCTGCTCTCCTGGGCAATGGCTGCTATTCTCAAGATCCATTCACAGTCCCAACATGGTCCCACCCATGGTGTCTGCACTCAGAGAAGGGGGTGAGGGAAAGAGCTCTGGCAGATGGGGAGTTTCCTTGTCCCACTGCCCCCCCCCCCAACAATGAGTTTCATATGAATCTCATGGGTCAACTCCTGTCATAGGGAGACCAAGGAATATCATAGTTTAGCTGAGCATATTGCTGCCTCCAATAAAATGGAGGCACTATTCCCAGGAAAGATGGGGGGGAGGACATTAGACAGGGAAGCAGTAGTCTCTGACACTTTCCCCAGAGCACCAGATTCTGGTGGGGGCAGCTTGCTGAAGGCTGGTGAATGGCAGGTGATGGAGAAGTGTGTGTGTTGGGGGGGGGGGATTCCATTGGGGTTGCGTTTAAGCTGCTGGAAGTCTGAAGGTGAAGGTTTTTGTGGCAAGCAGAATAGTGCCCCCCCACCCCGCCCCAAAGATGTCTCTGTCCTCATCCCTGAAACGTGTGAATAAGTTGCCTCATGTGGCAAAAAGGAATTTGCAGGTGTGATTAAGTGAAGGGGTGCATTGTGTCCCCTGCCAAATTCACACTGAAGTGCTGAGCCCAAGGACTTCAGAATGTGCCTGTATTTGGAGACAGGGCCTGGAAAGAAGTAATTCGGTTAAAATGAGGTCACTGGTGGGCACTAATTTACATACTGGTGTCCTCATAAGAAGAGGGGATTAGGACACAGACGTGTACAGAGCGAAGGCCATGTGAAGGCGCAGGGAGAAGGTGGCCGTCTGCACGCCCTGCCGACACCTTGATCTTGGACTTCCAGCCTCCAGAACGGTGAGAAAACCGGTATCGGTTGTTGAAGGCCCCACCCAGTCTGTGACACACGTGGTGGCAGCCCTGGCGAACTAACACCAGGCTCTGAAAGCGGGGAGGTGGGCGAGGGCTATTGAGGTGGCCCAGCAGGACCACCAGGTCCTTCTAAGGGAAGCAGGAGAGTCAGAGAAGGAGACATAGTGACGGAAGCAAAGGTCGGACTGATGTGGTTGCTGGCTCGGAAGGTGGAGGAGGGGGCTGCCCGCCAAGCAGTGTGGCAGCCTAGAAGCTGGAAAAGCAAGGAGCCGATTTTCCCAGGAGCCCCCAGCAGGAGTGCAGCCCCGCCCACATCTTGATTTGAGTGCCTCCTGTGAGATCCGTTTTGGACTTCTGACTTTCAGAATGATTAGGTCATAAACTGGACACTAAATTTTAAATAAACGTTTAATTTATTTTTTAATTTGAACGACTACGTTGATGATGATTTTCTTTACAGCAGCCACAGGAAGCTGACACATTTTCTAACAGGCATTTAGACACCGAGGATCGATGGGGAGTCACCAGCACACAGAACAACGGGAGCCCTGGTCCCGGAAGGAACCGTTTGGAGCAGGAGAGCAGGGAGGAGAGAGGGGTCTAGGGAAGGACCCACAGGGAGACACGTCCAGGAAAGGACAGACCACACTGCTGCTTCTCGATGGCAGGGTCTCCGGACAGACGTGTGCCAGGGGCTGGGTGGGCCGGGGTGGCCCCCGGCGTTGTGTGCAGTCTGCGTAGATGAAATCCTCAGACAGGAGCTGGCCACAGGCTCAGGGTTTCGATGGGGCAGGAGGTAGGGCCTGAATATGGGACGACCTGGTTTAGCAGGGTCTAGGAGGCCAGGTCCAAGGCTCATCAGTGACTCCTCTCTCGTCTTGAATGGTGTAGGGAGGGTCTTTTGAAAAATGGGGAACAGGACAAATGTCCCACAGCACCTCTCCCTGCAGGAAGACTTGGAGTCCAGCAGCTCCAAGCCCTTGAGAAATGATACTGGATCTTGACTGCTGTCTGGTTCCGGGTACTCCCGGGAGAGGTGACCTTGAACTGTTGAGGGGTTATGAACTTGGCCTACAATGTGATGGAAAGGCACCGTAGCCAGGGCCAGGCAGTTCCAAAGCCTCCTGCTGGTCAGCAGCAGAGTCTGGCCGGTGGGACAAAGGCTGGACCAAGGCCCCCACCTCTGACGGTGTCACTCGTGCTGGTGGTTGGAGACCCCCATTCCTGCCTCTGACCATTCACGTGGCAGAAAACCAGGAGTTCAGGGGATGAGAACATGGGACCTCAGAGGCAGCTTTGGGCCTCAATCTCTGATCGGTGGCTTATGGGCTGTGAGACCTGGGACAAGCTCCTTACTTTTCTGAGCTGTGGTTGTTTCTCTGTAAAATGTGCTAAAAAGGACTGGATGTGGGGAGAGCGAAACCTATGTGAATGCCCCCCGCTGGGTGCTGGCCCCTCAGAATGCTGGGTCTGCCTGGCTGCTGCCTCCTTGGGTCCCCCTGGCTCCTGGCCACTTTCCCGGGTGGTGTTCTGGGCCCCCGATTGCTTCATCCTCCCAGCCTGTCCTGCAACCCCAGCTCCGTTCTTACTTGTCCTGCCCTGCCATGACCCTTGGAGGCCTTTGGAGGGCTGACTGGGTGGGGTAAGGGGTGTGGCCTGTGGAGCCAGGCTGCCTGGATTCAGTCCTGGCTGGGTGTTGTCCTAGCTCCGTGTCCCTGTGCCTCACTTACTCACCTGTCAAGGGGAATGATGGTGGTGGTACCCCAGGCCCTGAGCACTTGGAAAGGATTAAGTGAGTTCATGCATAGAGTGCTTAGAGCAGCCCCTCGTACGTGGTAAACACTCACGGAATGTTTATTCTTTCCAGCCGGGCCCCTCCTCTGTTCTTCCAACTCCACTGCAGAATGTCTCTGCCAGGTGCCTCTTACCTCTCTCCTCATGCCCCTTCTCACAACCCCCCACCCCGCCTTCCCCACTACCCAAGCCCCCTGACACTCAGAGGTGTCCCCCAGAGGCCTCTCCATGCTCAGGCAGCTCCCTGGCCCACATTTAATACAGACACGCTTGGGGCTCTGGGTTAGTTTTCCAGGGGCCTCCGATCTTGGCGGGTGGAGATAGTGACGATGGGTGGGTGTGGAGGGCAGGCGGGTGGGGCGTCATGACTGACGGTGTTGCAGGAGTGGAAGCAGGAATAAACACACTGCTCGCCGTGCAGACCTAGCACCACCCTCTTGTTTTCCCTCAGAGGACAGGGCAAGCTGGGACAAGCAGAAAGTCAAGGACACGGGGAATCTGGTGGGAGCCCAATGAAGAGAGTTGGGATGCAGACCTAGAGGGGCAGAGAGGCTGGGCTGGGAGAAAGGGGGGCTTAGGAGGAAGGAGGAGGCCATGAGGAGCCCGGGAGCTGAACTGCCACCCTTGTGCTTGTTCCCGGGGACAGTGGCAGGCTGGCCCGGGTGCTGCCTGCCCCACCCTGGACCACTGACTCATTCGGAAGCTGCCTTTCTGCCTCTATTGTGGCCTCCCTACTGGATGGATGGGATGGAGAGTAGGGTCATCAGCTCCTGTGAGGCCCCGAGGAACCATGCATGAAACCCACCCTGCCCCCTTTCTCCTGGGCAGCTCCCGGGTGGGGGAGCGGACATGTGGTGATGAGAGGGGCAGCTTGGAGGAATGAATGAGTGGACCCAGTCCCAGGAATTCTGGTGGAGCAGAATGAAACAGCAGACACTGTTAAATAGAAGAAGTAGAATTCTCTGGTAAGGAGCATGTTGAATACAATTCAACATGACATCAATTCCTTTAGGCCTCAGATTCAATTGCACTCTCCAGGGAGAAGAGCGATGGGGGATAATGCAATCCAGCTGGCTGAGCTCGGGGATGCTGGCCCTTCTCCGACCCGCGGGCATGAACGCGGTCATGTGGTGGAGCTTTGGTCAGAGACACGGCATCTGACCTGGGCTGCGTTCACAGGCCAGTCACACCCATACCTCAGGCTTCCACGGGTGAGGCTTTGGCAAAACCCTTTAGTGTGACGCTGGCGTGCTCCTAGGCCCACAGCCGTGTAGGGGACCTCAAGGGGGTTGCAGGACGCTTGGGTAGCTGTCCTCAGAGCTTTCCTGTCTGAAAAACTAGCTTGAGGAGCAGGGAATGTGGGCAAGTATCGCTGCAGACTGCGAGGGCAGTCCAGAGCTTGGACACTTTCTAGAGTCCTGGCTGTCCCCAAACTTCCTTCCACTAAGACATGGTGGTAGTGGCATCCTGGGGCCTCCTCCCACAGCTCTGCCCAGACGACCAGCTTTCGGGCAGATGAGTCAAGACGCAGGGAGTGTGGATTTCCATTGAGCTAACTGGGAGACCACCATCGCATTTGCTCCCCTGCGAGAAAGCATCAAGGAATGTAGGAATGACATGACAGGGCCGCTACTGAACCTGCCTTCACGTCAGAGAAAGGAAATGATCTGCAAGCCGGTCACTGGGGGCACCGGAACTACAGTTAGTGACATAGCACTTGCAACACCCCAAGGTCGATCCTGACCCCCTGTTTACAGGGGCAGGTGGGCTAAAGGAATTGGCCACACTGAATGAACGACATGACCATTCTGGGTGAAGCTCAAAGGCCACCAGCTCCCTGAACTCTGGCTCCTTAGGTAAGAAGGGTATGGGATGACCTCAAGTCATAGGTACCTGCCTTCATGGAATTTCCCATGATGCAGAGGGAACCAGGTAGAGATGCCTGGAGGGCTGTTGAGAGAAAGGTTGCCATGGTGACCAGGAGGCCAGAAGACTAAGGAATGAAGGGAGTCAGCTCAAGCCCAGGCTGAGTGCAGGGCAGGGCACGTTTCCCTCCCAGCTCCTTATCAGCGCTCTCCACTGGCCCGGGCCTGACCTAGGGCAGCTTGGTGGCAACCTGTCTCAGGTACCCCTCCTCGTCTGTCACCTGAGGGTCTCTGGCCTTGGGAGCACCTTCCACGTGGGTGCTGTCTGTTTGGCAGGCCCTCAGGAGACCCCCTTCCAGTCTCCCACACACCCCCGCGGCCCTCGGTGTGTCCCAGGAGAAGCTGTCCTGAGGCACGAGGGGGAGAAGCAGCCACCAGGAAGGGCGAAGTGCAACATTTGGGAGGTTAGAAGAGTTTCTATGCAGTTTCCTAAATGTTCTCATGCTCCCGCCCCCATCCAGCTTACAAAGACAGTTCCTGCTGCCCTAGATGCTGCTTCTTCCTCCTCTTTGCTAGCTCTCATTTTCCTTTTGTTCCTATATTGAATGATGGGGACTCCAGTCTGGGTAAGATGCCCCCTCCTGCTGCCACACCCACCCACCTTTCTCCATCAAGTACACAGCCCAGGGTATTGCAGTGCCTGCTGGCCGGGCTGTATCTCACATTTTGGGAAGAAGACTAGAGCAGGAACGTGTCTGTCTGCTCCCAGCCCAGGGCCTGGCCCATAATATATGTTTGCTTGTTTGGTGGGTGGGGGCAGGGAGACAGATTTTTGAAACTGAATTCCGTCTCTGGAAACCTACAGACCATTCAAATGTGGAATTCTATCCTCTTAGTTTTGATTCTAAATGGCGGTGAAGGAGAGAGCAATCTTATAGAATCCCCCCGAAGCTCATCGTTGCTGTTCTAGAATCAAGGGTAGGGACAAAGAGGATGTTAGGGCCACATGCACTTGTCCTTGGCTAGTTGGCAAGCTCAGAGGGGAGAGTCGTCAAGGAGAAGGAGTTAGAAGGTCAAGGAGAAACTGTGACACCCCTAGCACACCCCACCGACTCTGTGAATACTGAGTAACTGAGACTTAACTTCCTCGGCTGGCTGGCCCAGCTTGTCCAGGGGGTCATGGCTTCCCCAGCTCCTTCACTGTTCACTCTTTGGAATGTTTGATACTTGTGACTTGTCTGGTCTCTTGAAATGCAAGTCAATATTTCACCCATGAGCCGGGCTGGCAAACCCAGGGGTCAGAAGTCAGCCCCCTCTCCCCTCTCTGAAGGACCACTGTTGGTCAGTTTGGTTCTAGAAGGATGCAAATGTGAATCTAGCTCAGGCACTCAGCTCTGTAAACATGAGGCTCTCCTTGGGGCATAGACCACCCCAAGGAATTTCCCAACATGCATAGCACTTGGCAGAGGGAGTTAGCTGAGTGACTCCTGAATGCATGACAGGGAATGGGAGCCATGAAAGGGGATGGCTGCGGGCAGGATCTAGGGGAGCATCGGTGATAAGACACTAAATGGATGCATCCAGCAATGCGCCCTCACTACACGGAGGGTGGAGTCCCGAGCTCTCTCTTTCCCTCAGATCCTGGAAGTGGGCTTGCCTGGATCACTTTTATGGCAAACCCCACCACCAAGGTGATGGGCTGTTGGATGTTGGTCTTCAGATCTCCTCCTCCTGGTTGAGGTGCAGGACGAGGGGAGGCCAGCAGGGGAGGCCACCATCAGCGATTTAAGAAGAAGGACCGGATGCTCTGGAAGAACATGGACTTCTGCCTCTGCTTCTGTTTCTTCTTGATGATGGGCACCCACACCAGCCCGCACACCATCATCATGAGTCCCAGGGACAGGAACGCAGGCCCTATCATCTTAAGGACCTTAAGGCTCATAATACTCAGAGTGAGGGTGTAGGCCAAGCAGGTGATGGCCACGCCGAAGAGGAGGATGGCGCCGCCCACAGACATGATGATGATGGGCTTGCGGTAGATCTCCCAGTTACTCCTGGGGGCTTCGGTCCAGACAGACTCACTTCTGGAGCTGATGCACAGGGAGCTGGCAGTCTGGCTGGGCAGCAGGTCCTTGGATTCAGGAGACTTCTCGTCGACCTCCAGGGCTTTGGGGAGAGCCTCCATCGTCACAGCTCCTCAGGACCCGGCATGTGGGACCTGCAGCAGTTGGAAGCAAGGGCAAAGCCAAAGGGTTCCTCACACACCTTCCTGCTCACAGCATCCGCCTCCAGCCCGGCCTCAGTGGAGGGTCAGACAGGGCTTTTGTGCTGAAGCCAAAGGAAAATCAGATGAGAGCCACATAAAATAGAAACCACTCGAGCTGGTATGCGTTCTTCTTGCCAGAGATAAATATTATATCATCTAATCAAGTTTTTAGTATTTAAAACTGGGAACAGCAGTGCCCATTAAGCCAACAAAATCAGCAGTTGACTGATTGGCATCTTACTTTCAGACTCAATAGCTTCCTAGCTCTGTGATCTTGAGTGAGTTACTTAATGTCTCTGTGCCTCCATTTTCTTATCTATAAAATGGGATAATACTACCACTTGTAGGGTTTTCAAAAGGGTTCAATGAATTAAGACATGTCATGCATTGGAACAATGTCTAGCATATTGGAAGCCCTCCACAAAGGGTATCATTTGTCCATTAGAGTAGTGATCCTTAATACATAATCGTGTGTGTGCGCACGCACAGGTGTATTGTCTGCTAGTGCCAGGTGCTGCACTAAACACTCTCTCATCAAACTGGAACCTCACAACACCCCTGGGAGGTAAGCATCCTGTTTTACAGATGAGAAAGCTGAGGCTCAGAGAGGGGAGGCAAGTGACCACAAGGTCGGATTAAACCCAGTCTGCTCTTCTCTGACAACACGGGCTACGTACGGGCTGGGGCCCATCTTTTAGTGCAGCCTGGGATTTTATGTGCTTTGTCAGCACAGGAAGTGATGTCTCCGGTTCAGTGTGACCTTTAATATCTAAATGACCCCTTTTCCCACCGCCCGTGTGAATCACATCAGATTCCCACCTTCCTGTTCTTAGGCCCATAAGGGTATAGAGCAGCGGTTCTCAACCTGTGGGTTGCGACCCCTTTGGGGGTCGAATGACCCTTTCACTGGGGTCGCCTAAGACCATCGAAAAACACATATATAATTACATATTGTTTTTGTGATTAATCACTATGCTTTAATTATGTTCAATTTGTAACAATGAAATTGGGGGTCACCACAACATGAGGAACTATATTAAAGGGTCGCAGCATTAGGAAGGTTGAGAACCACTGGTATAGAGCGAGCCCAACTGCCTATTCCAATTTCTCACCTAGAGCCCATCAGTGTACCTCACAGCCACCAGAGCTCTCTCATCCCCCAGTCCCATGGGGAGGCAGGTGGTCACCTGTGCAGAGCAATGCCAGCTGCTGAGAGGCAACACTCACCTGCCAAATACTCCCCCAGAGCCACGCTGGCTCAATCGCCGTTAAGGTGGGATTAAACCCTTTCATTCCATGATCAGAAAGGATGGGTTCAAGTGCAAATGCCTATAGGTTTGCAAGTCAATAAGAGATGAATGCTTTTAGACACTCTCCTGGTATTAGACACTCTCTGTGTGGGGGGGGAGGGGAGGCCAGCAGAGTCCAGGCACCCTTCCCGAGGTCATCGCCACGTGATCGCCCTGACTCCTCTTTGCATCATCTCCAGAGGGCCCGGGGCAGTGCTGTGCCCTAGACTGAGATTCCGCACAGCTTTAATCAAATGAGGGAGAGAACGAAGAACTTCCTTTCTGTCCCCCCTCCCACTGCCCCCTCCCTCTTTCCTTTTTCTCCCTCCCTTCTTCCCATCCACTGGTCACCAACAATAAGTCCAACTTTCCTTACAACACTGCTACACCCACTCCCTTCTTCTCGGAGGAGCCTGGTGCCTCCCTGGGCACGCTCAGGTGTGCTGGGCTGGGGGACCAGGCCAGCCACTCTCCCCTCTGTATCCTGGGTCCACAGCCTCTCTTGCTGCTTCCTGCAGGGCCCCCGCCTGCCTGGGAGGAGCTCCCCAAGCAGAGCTCTCCCCAGCCTCTGCTCCTCTCCCTCCTCCGATCAGCTGCCTTTGGGCCTTGGTGTCTTCTCCCCTCCTCCGCCAGGTTCCCCGGGGCCTCTGACCCCATCAGCCCCACTCAAACCAGCAGTCACTAATATCCCTCCTGTGAGTGGGATGGGAGGGATTTCTCATCACAGCAAAAAGTTTATTGGGAGAGAAAGTAGGCTATTCTTCCCAGTCACAATGGGTCCCCCTGACCCACCCCAAACAGAGTGAGAGACAGACCCAAATAGGGAGCGGGGTGCATTTTTGGAGACTGTGGCACCAGCCCTGGTGAAAGACAGGTTGGGGTCAAGGAGAAGGTGTCTGCAGCGGTGGGTCCCAAACCCCAGCCCTCTGCACCTGCAGTTTCTTCTTTACCGAGGCACTTCCATAAACGGTCCGTCCCTTTAGTGACTGATTGTCCTTCAACACTTCCTACAATGTTAATTTCAGACAAATCCCCTCAACATCCACCCCCTGAACCACCACAGGGTAGTGTTCCCCCCTCCCCAAAGCACATGTTCCCCCTGTCCAGAGCAGCAGGTGTAGGCGCCTCCCCTGAGGGAGGGAGGAAGGGGGAATGATGAAATTGCCGTGCCTTCAGCACGTGGTGTTCATTCATAGACACTCGTCTGGAGGAGGAGCTTGGGTTGCTGCCTCCAAAGACTGAGAAGTAGGATGACGTGCTTTGGAAGTGCAGACAGGTGTTCACCTCCCTTCAACCCCGAGGAGTATTTGCAAAGCTAAGCAGTCATTTTAAAGTGACCTCTTCCCCGGTGGGCTGGGGGCAGGAGAGGGGTCACAGGCATATTAGGAAATCTTAGCCAGGAACCTTGTGTTGGTCATTGCCACCTGGTTCCTTAGGTGGGCAGTCTGACACCTTCAGAAGGGTTTTCTCTGGGTCGCCATTTCCACCGCTTTGCGGGGAAGGCCTAAGGCAGAAGGGCTCGCTGCTCAGACGCTGCAGAGGTTATAATGGGGAATCTGGCCGTTCTCCACGGCGCTGGAGGAGAGCTGGGCTGAAGGAGGAAGGGCTGCACCCCTGAGCTACCCTCGGGGTGTGAGGTGGCCACTGCATCATGAACAGGAAGTGGGCAACTGGGCATGGGACCCCTGCCAGGGATAGCGGTTCCTGGACGCTGAGGGAGGCGGAGGGACTGTCTGGCCTTGCTGGACTGCCTGGCAGAGGGATGCTCTTTATCCCTGTGAGGAGGTCATTAATGTATTTGCAGTTTATAACAGCAGAGACTGAGGCCCAGAGAGGTTCAGGGGCGAGGCCGCAGCCCCCCACTTCCTATGCGGTTGTGCTGGGACTCAGGCCACGGTCTTTGGACTCAAGGCTCCTTGCCCAGAGCACACTGGTCTGGATGAGTCCAGAGGGTCCTTCAACTCTGAAAACGTCTGAATTTTTTCACTTTGAGGCTTCATTCTGCAGTAAACTAGCCTCTTCCTGAAGATGAGTGCCGTAGATAAGTAATTGAACAGTGACTCAGCATACAGCAGGCGAATAAGGTCGCTGTTGTTTTCCATAGTGTTACATTTATTTAATTTAAAGGACTATTTTTACTCTGAGATTATGTTCTTCCTTCCTTGTTTGGCATTGCTTCATTTTATGAAATGGCCATAAGGGAAGATGATCATTGGTTTTGTTAGTATCTGTATTTGCCAAGGTAAAAGGTTGATTAGCCTGTGCAGATGTCTGCCTATCTATTATCTATCTCCGTCTATCTATCTATCTATCTATCTATCTATCTATCTATCTATCTAATCTATCATCTACGTTTATTTAGCTATCATCTATCATCTAAATTCTAATGACCCCCCAAATGGGAACCTTTAACTTAGTTTACTTACTGCCCTGGCCGGGTGGCTCAGTTGGTTGGAACGTCCTCTAGTGTCTAGTGTACCAAAGGTTGTGGGTTCAATTCCCAGTCAGGGTACAAACATAGGTTGTGGATTTGATCCCAGGTTGGGGCATGTATGGGAGGCAGCCCAGTGACGTTTCTCTCTCTCTCTCTCCCTCTCTCTCTCTCTCTCTACCTCCCCTTCCTCTCTCTCTTAAAAAAAATATCAATGAAAAACATGCCCTCGGGTGTCAGGTGAGGACTGAAAATAAACCTAGGGGACTCACTCAGGAAGAGGTGTGTCCGTGGGATAGTGAATGGCAGGCAGGGTGTGGCCATGGAATGAACACTGTACTGGGAAGAATCACTCCTTCACAGGCTCCGCAAGCACTTAACTTACTTGCAGTGTCCGCGTGCGACAGAAAGATCTGGAAAGACTGCATTTGAACCCAGTTTGCCTTTCTGAGCTCTGGGACGTTGGGTAGGTTACTTACCACCCTGAGGCTTGCTAGCACCACGCAGGAGATACGGATAACAGAGTTATCTGTCTCTCAGGGGTGGAGTGACTATCAACTCTCCCAAAACCCTGCTGAGGGTGTGACACATCCCAGGCGTCTAAGAGAAGGCCCTGTTGCTAATAAAATTATTGTCTTTCTTGGTCCCTGTTTCCTCATTGGTCTCGAGAAGAGGTTGGGCTAAGAGACTTCTAAAGCTGCTTTAGATAGGCCCACGGGTGGTGAATCACAGGTGAATTCTGAGAATGCAGGCTCCCTGGAAATCACCCCCTGGGGGCAGTATGTGTCTTATAACTTTTTATTAAAAATCCTAAAAGATTCTATATTTTTCTGATACCAGGGATTCTCAACAGGGCCCTAGTGATGTTTGGGCCAATAACTCTGTGGTGGGGCCTGTCCTGTCGTTGTAGGGTAGTTAGTAACATTCTGGGCTCTACCCACCTTTCAGCAGCGGTTCCCCCCTTCAGTCATGATAATCGAAAACATCTCCAGGCATTGCCGAGTGCCCCTGGGGGGCAAAACCAAGCTGGTGAAGAACCAGTGCCCTAGGTAGGTTGGCCTTCCCTCCCTCCCTCTCTCCATCCTCACTTGCAAACTGCCTCAGGGCCAAGGCTGAGTTTACTCACCCTCCACCCAACAGTGACCCAGGGTGCACAGCCTGGCCCTGCTGGAGGATTTGGCCTTGACGCTGCCTCTCTGTGAGGAACGTGGCAACACCTGGGAGCCGGTCCCCTGGGAAGAGCCATGCTTTCGGGTTTGGATTAAGTTTTGGGGCCTTGGGTTGAATGGGTCCCTAGCCACCTGCAGTGGGCTCAACTGTCCACCCAGAACCTCAGCATGTGACCCTAATTTGGAATAAGGGTCTCTGCAGGTGTAATTAAGGTAAGGCTCTCCAGGTGAGAGACAGTGGAAGGCCAGAGACGCGGGGGCCCCCTGGACTACCCACAGATTTGAATGTTGGCTCAGCCCTTTGGGCATCAATTTCCAAAGGGAGAATAGGTCCTACTCCCCTGGAGGCCACATTTGGAGAGTCAGGAGGCAGATCAGTGGGTGGAACTTATTTGTCGCACGCAGCTAGGAATGGGCACCTGCAGCTGGTGGGCTGGGCTGGGACTATGCAGCCATAGGTAGGAAAGAATGACAATCTCCCCACAGAAAACCATGCAGGGATCTCCAAACAGGAGGCTGACCAAGACAAGCCAGATACATTTTCATTTACATAAAATGAGATTTCATTTAAATAAACTTCAAAGTGCTATAAGATGATTGATGTTATTGGAGGTTAGGATCGTAGTTACCCTTGGCAGGTGGGGCAGTGTCTGAAAGCAGGGGTGCATAGAGACTTTTGGGGTGCAGGTTCTGAGTATTGATTTGATAGTAGCTGGTGACATGGGTGTGTCCTATTTGAGCTGCAGACTTTTAATTGATTGCTTTCCTGTCTGTATGTTAGACATTAATAAAATGTTTAAACAAAGATAATTAAAGGATATGACTTAATGCAATATGTCCCTTTATTCAGATTCTGACTAGAACAAACTAATGATACAAAGACATTTTGGGATATTTGGGGGGAAGTTTGAATATGGATTGGATATTGGATGACATTAAGGATTTAAAATTTGTATTCAGTATGATAATGATATTGCGGACACATAAGAAAACATCTTTATAAATATTTAGATGCTTCTTGAAACAACATATAGGGATGACTTATTGTGATGCTATGATCCACATGAAAATACCAAACTTTAAATCAAATATGACAAAATAAAATTATTAAATCTAGATGATGGATGTATGGAAGTTCACTATATTGCTATCCCTACTTTTATGTAGGTTTGCAAATGTTTATAATAAATTAGAGGCTGAATATGCAAATAGATGATGGTCAAACTATATATAAAAATAGGACTCTGACCCACAATTTGCAGCAACCAGCCCAGGAAACCAACTCCTACTCTACAGACACCAGAGCAGGAAGCCAGCCTCTGTCTATAGTCAGATGTGTAGGAAGCCAGGCAGCTGTCTGTATGTCAGACCTGTAGGAAGCCAAGCTGTTGTCCATAGTCAGACCTGTAGGAAGTCAGGCTGCTGTCTGTAGTCAGACCTGTAGGAAACCAGGCTGCTTCCATAGTCAGACCTGTAGGAAGCCAGGCTCTGTCCATAGTCAGACCTGTAGGAAGCCAGGCTCTGTCCATAGTCAGGCCTGTAGGAAGCCAGGCTCTGTCCATAGTCAGGCCTGTAGGAAGCCAGGCTGCTTCCATAGTCAGGCCTGTAGGAAGCCAGGCTCTGTCTATAGTCAGGCCTGTAGGAAGCCAGGCTGCTGCCATAGTCAGGCCTGTAGGAAGCCAGGCTCTGTCTATAGTCAGGCCTGTAGGAAGCCAGGCTGCTGTCTGTAGTCAGACCTGTAGGAAGCCAAGCTCTGTCTGTAGTCAGACCTGTAGGAAGCCAGGCTGCTTCTATAGTCAGACCTGTGGGAAGCCAGGCTGCTATCTCTAGCATCCAGCCCAGCAAGCTACATGGTAACCCAGGACACCTGACTTTTGACAAATGCACCAAAGCAATTCAATGGGGAAGGGAAAGTCATTTCAGCAAATGGTGCTAGAACAACGGGAAGTTCACATGGGGAGAAATGGGACTAGTCCACCTCACACGACCAGCAAATATTAATCAGGACGAATCACAGACATGACTTGAACATAAATGTAAAACTATAAAACTCTTAGAAGAAAATATCTTCGTGACCTGGTGGCAGGCAAAATTCCTTAGACAGGACAGAGAAGGCAATAACCAAGACAGAAAAAAAATAAATCAACAATTTAGATTTCAGCATAATTGAAAACTTCTCATTAAAAGTGACTAAGAAGAAAATGAATAGGCAAGCTATGGACTGGGAGGAAATTTTTGCCAAATATGTATTTGTTAAAGGATTTGTATCTAGAATATATAAGAACTACTACATTTGATTAATAAGAACACTAACAGCCTAATTTAAGAAATGGGCAAAAGATTTGGACAAGACCTTTTCAAAGGAAGACAAATAAATGAACAAGAAAAAGTGCTTGAAATTGATATTCAACAGAAAAAAAATGCAAATTAAAACTACAATGAGCTATAGCCACACATTCACTGGAGTAATTAAAATTTAAAATCTCATAATCCCGAACAGTGAGCTGTGGCACGAGAGCTCTCGTGCACTGCTGGTGGGGATGTAAAATGGCGTAGCCACTTTGGGAAAAGGTTGGTAGTTTCTTATGAAGTTAAACACCCACCTACCCATTAATCCTGCAATTCCATTACTAGATTTTTTTTTATCCAAGAAAAATGAAAACCCATGTCCATTAAAGACTAGTTTAAGTATTCATAGCAGCTTTACCCATAATAGCCCAAACCAGAAAACAACCCGCATGTCCATGCGCAAAAGAAAAGATAAACAATGCAATCGGATATTACTAAGCCACAAAAAGGAACTCATTTCGGACACACACATAACATGGATGAGTCTCATGCTGGGTGAAAGAAGTCAGACATACAAGAGTACATATATTATACTAGAGGCCCGGTGCACGAAATTCGTGCAAGGGGCTCGGCCCTCGCAGACCCAGCTTTGTCCAGAAAGGTCATCCAGAAGGTTGTTTGACTGTCTGGTCTAATTATCATATTATGCTTTTATTATTATAGATGTTTCCATTTACACAACATTCTAGAACCTTCTAAGAACTAGTCTAAGATGACAAAACTCCAAACAGTGGGGAGTTTTGTGGGGAGGAACTCACTGGAATTTTCTGAGGTGAATGAAAATGTTCTATTTCCTGATATTAATGTGGGATACATGGAGGAGCTATTTGTCAATTCGATACATGAAAATTTGTGCATTTCTATGGGTGTAAATTACACCCCAGAAAAAATAACTGTAAAAGTCTTAATAGTCGGGTGGGTCAGGGTGGGGAGCAGTTGGAAGTATAGCT
>NW_005871330.1:844607-847538 GCF_000147115.1 Myotis lucifugus
AGTGGTTTTCCTGTGTCCTACTCTGTGAAAGCGGAGCCTGAGCCGCCTCCGCTCAGGGGGCTCGAGTCCAGAGACTATGGCCGGAAGCTTTGAAAATGTTGCTTGCTTTGCTGTGGGCGCCTCAGCCTTTATGCTCACTCAGTTTGTTGAACCGATGGCTGGCTTGTGAAGGAGCCTGGGGTGAATTATTTTGCAATGCAAATAATCAAATCATTTCTTTTCTCCTCAGTTTAGATGTCTGTGCTTTCCCCACTCTGCAGGGTGTGGCAGGGTGGTCTAGAAGTAGCCATCAGTGAGACAAAGCCTTATGCAGCACTTCCTCTGGGGCAGCCGTGGGCAAACTACGCCCGCAGACCGGATCAGCCCGTTTGAAATGAATAAAACTATTGAAAAAAAAGACCGTACCCTTTTATGTAATGATGTTTACTTTGAATTTATATTAGTTCACACAAACACTCCATCCATGCTTTTGTTCCGGCCCTCCCGGTCCAGTTTAAGAACCCATTGTGGCCCTTGAGTCAAAAAGTTTGCCCACCCCTGCTCTAGGGCCTGCACTAGTCCAAGCACTTTATATGCATAACTGGAGGCTCAGTGCATGAAATTCATGTACAGGTAGGGTCCCTAGCAGCTGCCAGCTGGGGCCTCCCTTTGTACCCTCCTTAGCCTGGTGCTGCCGGCTCACCTGCTCCACCATCCCACCACAGTCCTGCTCTCCTCAGGGCCCATCGGGGCCGGCAGCCCCTCCACTGCCACCCGCTGCCAGCGCCGCATTGCCAATGCCCACCATGTTCCGCACTGCCCCCTGGTGGTCAGTGCACATTGAACTCCCAGTCAGTCGAACTCCTGCCCGTGGGGACAATTTGCATATTAGCCTTTTATTATATAGGATCCTTCATTCATTCCCCCGGAAACCCTATGAGATGGGTATGTGAGGTAGATTGCTATCCTCATATTTGGTTTTAAACAAATTAACTTCTCTGAGCCTTATTAAAATGAAGGTTTGTTGTTTTTTTAATGAGGATAGTAAGTGCTTAATGAGTATACTTATACTGTATATATTATATATTGTATGTAAATCACTGCACTGGTGGGGAAGTGACCCTTCATATCCAGTTTCTGCATTTGTGAGTTCAGCCAACCACAGATGAAAAATATTTTGAAAAGGTGCACTGTTGCTGGCGTGTGCTGTGCAGAGCTAGGCCCACGATGGTTGCATCTGTGCTGAACATGTACAGACATCTTTCTTGCCCTTATACCCTAAGCAATGTAGTGTACCAACTATGTATGTAGCATTTGCATTGTGTTACGTTTTCTAAGTAATCTAGAGATGGTTAAAGTATACAGGAGAGTGTGCATAGGTTACATGCAAATATTGCACCATTTTATATAAAGGACTCGAGCATCCGAGGGTCCTGGAACCAACCTCCTGAGGGCACTGAGGCACAACTATATATATAGTGTATGTATGTATGTATATATTATACATGTACATATGTACACATGTGTGTATATATGTACACATATAAGTATATATGCAAAGTAGGGGGGTTGGGGCCCAGGAGAAAGTGTCCAGGGTAGAAGCTTTCTGGCTTCTCCCCAGCAGGACAGAGCAGGGGGCATGAGAAGCCAGCTGGGTCCCTGGGCAGTGGACTCTGAATGTCCTGGGAAGAGGGGCTGCTGCTGCAGTGGGATTATTGAAGTGAGCAAGCATGAGGACTGCCTGGGGGAGGCTCCCGGCCTCTTATTCAGAGTGCCACAGCCTCTCCAGCTCAGCTCTGCTCCCTGACCCGCTAGCCCAATGTGTCACGCCCCGATGGAAGGACTGGTGACCAGCCATCTGGGTTAGCCCACGACAGACCGGTTTCCTGGGACATGACACAGGACTTTTGGTGCTAAAACCAGGCCAGTTCCAAGTGAACCCAGGGGAACTGGTTACCTTCATAAAAACCGTGGAGCATCCACACCTCTGCACACCAGCTCTCTGCCTGGAGTGTCCTTTCTGCCCTCTTCATGCCTCGCTGACCCGCCCGATCATGCCTCCCGCCTTCTGCATCCTCCGCTGGGCCGGCTGGGTTCAATGCTCCTCCCTGGGCGGTCTGGTTGTTGTTCTGCTCTATTACACTTCCTGATGATTGTCTGCCCCGAAAAAAAAATATTTAATCAACCTTCATGTAACCACAATCCAGTTTCAATAATTATCAATGCTTATTCTTTTTCATTTGTCTCCCCCTGCCCCTTGCACTACATTTTTATTTTTTAGCATTTTAAAGTGTCAACCAACGGTCATTGGTGCCAATTCAATGCCAAGAGAAATCCCCAATTTGGGTTGTGATGAAGAAGGAGATTTTACTTGGTGCCCAGCTCAACAGTAATACAGCACAGCCGTGAAAACAGCTCTGCAGGCCCCTCTCTGGCTAGACAGCCTTGCTCTGCTCTTTGGTGGTCTCCTCCACTCTGCCCTGGGTAGACTCGGCTCAGCCAGGGAGATGCAGACTTCCTTCTTTGGTGAAAAGGGACAATGTGCT
Source organism: Myotis lucifugus (assembly GCF_000147115.1). Taxonomy (NCBI): domain Eukaryota; kingdom Metazoa; phylum Chordata; class Mammalia; order Chiroptera; family Vespertilionidae; genus Myotis; species Myotis lucifugus. The sequence goes on from NW_005871330.1 coordinate 847,133, forward strand.
CTGCTAGCCAGAGGGGAGCTGGCTGATATGGACAGAAGTCTCTGGCCCTGATCCCTGATTGGTCTGTCCTCATGCAAATGAGGGCTCCAAATCCTTGCAGTCTGATTGGCCCAAAAGGCACTGGCCTGATTGGTTAGAATAGAGCCACTCTGATTGGCCAGAACTGCATAGGTCTGATTGCATGGGGAAAGCTTCAATACCATTGGTTGAATTAGGATTCCAGGAAACCTTTATAAGGACTGGCTCAGATGGCAGAAACAGAGTACAGGCAGGCAATATAACACAAAGGCCAGTGGTTCAGTGCAGAGGCGGGCAGTTCAATGCAGGCTTCTCTGTGAAGTGCAGTTTTCAGGAGAGGTCCCTGTGCAAAATGGCTGCTAGGCTCTGTTTTTAAAAATTTGAGCCC
>NW_005871330.1:848455-851016 GCF_000147115.1 Myotis lucifugus
TGGGGCTACACATCTAATGAAGAGGTGTTTATATCGACATTCTTGTCTTTCACGCTATTTGCTCCAAAGCCTTTTTTGTCATAGCCTAAAAAAACGCCATGGGCAGCTTACTGTCTGAAAAAACAACAACACAAAAACAAAACAAAATACAAACACCATCAATAACCAAAACAAAACAAAAATCACAAAACCCCCAAAACACCACCTCCCTTGGAGAATATGTTCAGAGTGAACATATTGCTTCCACCCCAATGACGCTTTTGTCCCAGGCTATGCCCAAGGGCAGAGCTCGCCACAGAGACAGAGGTAAGGGAGGCAGGCTTGGAGGGGAGGACTCTGCTCCTGTGTATCCGGTGGATGTGGTCGAGAGGAGGCCCCTTGGTCCACAAGCTCATAGGCTCCTTCTAAGGCGGATGAGAAGCGTTTGTTTCCACGGCCCAAGAGAATCATGCAAAGCAATTACTCAAATCAGCAACCCCAGGGAGGAGCCACCACCAGCCACCTGCTCTTCTCCCCTGTTAATCTTTGTCTCCTTCCTTTCCCATCAAGGAGGGGTGTCATGACCAAGGAGATGGGACTCTCCGGCCCTAAGTGTCTCCTTGCATGTTCATCTTGAGAAACTCAGTTAAGTAAAGGCTTCTCCGTAGCCAGCCCTTCTCTCTGGCTGGGTCAAGCATCTCCTCTCCAAGCCACATGGGGCCAAAGCTATGTCCCTAAGGCCATTTCCTCCAGCCGCCTCTATCTTTGTTTTCCCCTTTCTTCTTGTCTCTCCTGATGAGCTTTTGTCTTGTCTCTGTCTATCTTCCTCCTTGTCTACTTGTGCCTCCCATACATGACAGCTCTCAAGATGTCCTAATTTCCCTGGGGGACATGCAAGGAGTACTGCCCTTTTCTGTCATCCTACATATTAATTGAGCAGATGGTGTGGAGATGGCAGCCGGGCTGGGTCCTGCGTGGGGAATGGGGAATTTTATAATGGGGTGGGTGTGGGAGATGGGGGAGCTTGGGGCATGAAGGATGAAGGGACTGGTAGAGTTTACAAGAACAGGTCAGAGTGGAGCAGGGGAGGAAGGAACATCTCTTTGGTATTCCCAGGGCGAGCAATACCTGCCAGCACCTGCCCTCCTTTTTGGGTGGTCTGTGTCCTTCAAAGGAGCTGGACAGGGGCTGGTAGGGGGATGGTCTTCAGTTCAGGACCCAACTGCTTGGGCAGGGGGTGTGGTCACAAGGCACAGGTGGCCTGCTCCTTGGATGAGGCTGCCACCTAGTGGTAAAATGTAGGTAGTGTTGCTATCTGAAGTTTACTTCAATTATTTCTCAGTGCTCCTTGCCCAATAATAATCAGGCTCTGGCCTGGTAATTAAGACTGGACTTTAAGATGGAAAAGTCAACTCACAATGTTTTCTGATAAGTAAAATCTCACAAAAATAGTCACCACAGTTTCAAAATTTCAAGGAAATAAGATTATATTTTAAATAATTTAAAAGATTCGTGACCTAGATTGGTAGCTGGGATGAAGGGAGAGGCTTCCTAAAGAAGGGATGGCAAAGATGAGCCTTGAAAGAAAAATAAGAGCCAGGAAAAAATATGATGGAGGGAATAGAGGGTTCATTGGTGGTGGTGGTAGTGGAGATGGTGGTGATGGTGGTGGTAGTGGTGGAGATGGTGGTGGTGGTGGTGGAGATGGTGGTGATGGTGGTGGTAGTGGTGGAGATGGTGGTGGTAGGGTGGAGATGGTGATGGAGGTGGTGGTGGTGGTAGTGGTGGTGGTGGAGATGGTGGTGATGGTGGAGATGGTTGGGGGGGTAATGTTTGGTTTTAAGAGGCAAAGTTGGTGATGGTGCTGTTGATCAAGAGTCAGAGGAAAACAGACCTTAGGAAAGCAGAAACTTCAGTTTCTCCTTTAATGATTTTCCAAAGCATGTATGTGTAAATATAAGGGAATCCAACTTAATAGCACTAGCATTTATAGACTTTAGAACTGGAAGAAAATTGCAGAGATATTATGTTCTAATGTGTTTAAGCAATTTTTTCTGGTTACTATGTATACCGAGTCCCAGTTTTTCTTAGTAAAAATGCAGAGCCTTCCTGTGCCTTGGGCAATTAGGATGGAGCCTGGGTGAAGTCTAGTGGTGGAGCTGTAACAGCCCTGGCCAAGGGAAACCCAGCCTCGGTTGGTTCCCTCATCTGGACCTCATCACACATGGAAGAACCAGATTTCCCTCCCTCCATTCCTTCCTTCCTTCCTTCCTTCCATACATACTTCCTTCCTTCCTTCCTTCCTTCCTCCCTCCCTCACTGAATAAATTCTGCTTTTCATTATATTTATTTATTTAGTTGTGAGGTAGAAAACTGCTGAATCTACCTGCTATCTGCCAGGCTGCCCACGCAGGTGAGTGGTATGTGAACAAAAAATATATTCCTGTCTTCAGAAGGCAGGCAGGTGAGTAGGTGTGAGCGAATGTAAATGGAGGGGTCAGGTACAGGGAGGGTCTTAGATACAGACTGAAATTTTCCTCCAGGGATAGATCATTCTCCTTGTGTGGGCAGGCGACGCTATC
>NW_005871330.1:852277-872120 GCF_000147115.1 Myotis lucifugus
TTGTGTGGGGGGATGGGGTGGAGCGGGAGGTGTCTCTGTTATAGCCGATATTGCTAATTGATGCAACTTACATATGCCAGGTGCTGCTCTAGGTACTGGAGAAAAACATTGGAATGAGAAAGGGTTCCTGTTCTCAAGTTCAACAGGGAGAAGTGCCGGGTAGCATGGGACAGAAAAGGGACAGTTCCTCATGCAAACAAACACACAACACTCGAACAAGGTTACAGAAGAAACTCACCAAGTGGAATGGAGCCCATGGAGCCATGGTTTGGCCTATTATGGTTACTGCTTTATCTCTTGTACTTAGAACAGAACCAAGGGTATTCAAATAATAACATATTCAATGAATGAAATAGAGATAGAGCATGTTTTCACATGAAAAGAAACTTTCTGTAGAGAGAGGATGGTGATGGACTTCTTGGATTTCTAGGTGGGTTGAAAGACAAAGCAATGAGGCAGGGCACTTGGGAACCGGGCACACAGGGGCCCAGGAGGTGGAGGCAGGGTGGGCAGCACATCCTGCGCAGTCATCTTTGTAATCACTTTCAAAGCACACAGGCCTTATTGTGGCACTGATTACTGAAGGCTCCGAGTGCTCAATTTGGCTTGAAAACACCTCTCCCCAAAGACAGAGCAGCAATTAAAGAAGGCAGGGGGAGACATTAAACCCATTTAATTAATGAGGTCATTTGTTTTGTTGAGAATCTCACCCACGCCCTTTGAGGAAGGCTCTTGCAGAGGATGATACCCCCAAAGGAGGGACGTTTCTGTGTAGCCCATAGAGGCCCCATCAAGCTCTGCAATGCTGATTGCTGGTTTTAATTGACACTCACTTGTCCCTTCACACTAATTTCTATGTAGGCCTGTTTGGCTCCAGCTGTCCTCTCTGTTGAGGTCCTCTCTGTTGAGGTTCTTGAATGGATTGCACAATTTCAGCCAGTGTTTGTGACATCCTAGCCCCCTTGCCTAAGAACAGTGATGAAATAAAATAGCTGAGAGTAATTGGCCTGAGGCCAGCAGCTAGTGAGGGACACCTCTGGGATGTGAATATGGCTATCAGGTGCCCAAGTGTCTGCTGTACTAATGTGTCCCCACTTACCCCAACTCACCAAAATCACTGAAAGACAAAGACTGCAGTTGGAATTGTCATGAAAGTACCAGTACTGCTAAAGGCCCAGGGCCAGGAGAGTACCCCTGTGGTTGTCTTTTGTAACAAGTGCCCTGTGAGTTTTCAATAGAAAGTCAGCTAAGATAGAAAAGGAGGGATTTTAAAGTAGTTCAAGACATTCAGAAGTACATGGCCGCCTTCTCTTCCTTCCAAAGCAAGCTTTTTATTGTTCAACCAATCGACAGTGTTCAGTGAAGCCTAGCACTGTACTAAGTACACTGTACTAAGCATAAATACACAAGTGTAAGACACAGTCCCAGCCAATTTAAACATAGAATCTAAACATTTCTCAGGAATTACTCTGTGGTTAAACAAGCAAAACTGGACTTAGTTGACAATATTGCAATGAACAGTCTTTGAAGCCAACATTTTAAAGAAAAACATTACACCTACACTTGTTATGGTATGCAAGTTCTCCCCAGTAATATCAGCTTCATTGTTATCAATAAACAAGGTTTACTTTTCTTAAAATTCACCTTTATTAAAATTCACCCCTGTAATCTCAATAGATTTTTTTAAAAGGAACTTTAAAAGGTAAAGTAGTGGAAACGTGTAAAAATTTGGCCAACAGATGTCTGAGCAAAAGAGCTCGAGACTACTGAGAGAACCTAGCCCATCTCCAGGCCATTTTCATTAACATTTTGACAACATAAAGCATGTTTCCATGTAAGACATTGCCACCATCCAGAAGAGGGGGTCAGTACCATGGACAGCGGTGTAGGCTAGACATTACCAGGAGGGCGAAATTTTGCACTAACTTAGAGGCAATAGATACCAGGGGTTGGGGGAATTTTGTCCCCCAAATTAACCTCTTGATTCTCTCACAAACTCTCATAACTCACAGGTGTTAGCCCAAACCGGAAGTTGGATTGAGATACTGTACATGGTGATGATTCATTCCCAGGAATGAGCAAACCTCCTGCTTTGAGAGCGTAGAACATTCAGCACAGAGCAGAGAAGCGAGAGCAGCAGCCTCAGGAGCCTGAAACCTGAGAGGGTGATGCAAGGACACAAACATGACTGTCACCTTGCTTTCTTTTCCAGACCCTTCACTCGACTGTGGCCCCAGCAAAGAGCTTTAGCCTCATGCTGGGTTACTACCCAAAATGGTCTCCATTTTGGCCAAAAAAAACACACCAAAAAAAAAAAAAAAGGCAAATCAAGGAAGGAACTAGCACAAGGGGAGGACTGGATAATTCTCTAGTGTTCATGTAGTCTGGATACTCTAGTGAAAAAGACCACTGACTCCTTGAAATAAAGTATGTTACACCAGGAAGTCTGGGCTAGGCTGCAGCTGAAGGGAAAAGTTCCAATTTGAACTTCAAACCTGTGGTAAGCAAGCGCCTTTTGCTTGAAAGCACTGAATAGTGAGCATCTAGCTCTGGCAGGGATGGAAAGAATGCCAGTTCCATCCTTTTCGTAGACTCTAAAGTCTAACAGGATCCCGGGTATGCAGAGACGCCAGGTCCAGGGCGTCACAACTGAACTTGGTCCTCATGCCAGCAACCCTTCTCCTTTCCACGATGAAGGTCACTCTGGCTCCTATGCACCCGACAGCCCTCAGGATTCCTCCCTCCATCAACTGTAGAGATGATCATCAAGGCTATTGAAATAGGAGGTAGTGTACAAAATGTAACGCTGGTTTTTCTTAAAATGCAACACTGGTTTTCTTATAGCAGATACAAGGCACAGTGTGAGAAAGCTGCCCCACGCCCAGCCACACATCCACACTTGCTCCTTGCACACACACAAGCAGCTGGTTTTGCCACGATGCACAGGAATGAATTGCTTCCAGTCATTTCTAGTTCTTAAGCTGGTTGGAGAGCCAGTCCAGGCCTTCGTAAAGCCCGTCTCCACTGGTGGCGCTGGTAGCCTGAATGTGCCAGTTTCTCCGGCGGATGGACTGTAAGCCAAGCTTGTCTGTTATTTCTGCTGTGCTCATAGCATTGGGAACATCCTTAAAAGAGAATATTCAAAAGTCAGTTTATAATGTTGTGTTCATATAATGAAACACCATGCTCTTAAAAATATATATATCATGCTCTTCTCCCCAAACCTGCCCCAACCCACAGACTTATCTCAGCTGATGGCAACTCTAGTCTCCCAGCTGCTCAGGCCCAAAACTTTAAAATCATCCTTCATTTTTTTTTCTCTCTCTCACTCTCACAACTCCACAGTAGGAAATCCTACAGACTCTACCATCTAAATATATTCAGCATAGGACCATTTCTCACCCCACCTTCACAGCTACACCCTAACCCCACCACCATCATTTCTCACTTGGATTAATTACATAACCTCCTTATTGGTCTCCTTGCTTCTGCTCTGGCTCCCCTCAAGTCTATTCTTAACAGTCAATTTAAATCAGATCAAGTCATTCTTCTATCAAAATCCTGCAACAGCTCACTCTCTCTGGGGGCCAGAGTCCTTCTTTTTTTTTTTTTAATTAAATCTTTATTGTTCAGATTATTACATTGGTTTCTCTTTTTTCCCACCATAACTCCCCTCCACCCAGTTCCCACCCCACCCTCCGCCCTCACTCCCAACCCACTGTCCTCATCCATAGGTGCACGATTATTGTCCAATCTCTTCCCGAACCCCCCACACCCCTCTCCCCCCCAAGAATAGTCAGTCCACTCCCTTTCTATGTCCCTGATTCTATTATAATCACCAGTTCATACTGTTCATCAGATTATTTATTCACTTGATTTTTAGATTCACTTGTTGATAGATGTGTATTTGTTGTTCATAATTTGTATCTTTACCTTTTTCTTCTTCTTCCTCTTCTTAAAGGATACCTTTCAGCATTTCATATAATACTGGTTTGGTGGTGATGAACTCCTTTAGCTTTTTCTTATCTGTGAAGCTCTTTATCTGACCTTCACTTCTGAATGATAGCTTTGCTGGATAAAGTAGTGTTGGTTGTAGGTTCTTGGTATTCATCACTTTGAATATTTCTTGTCACTTCCTTCTGGCCTGCAAAGTTTCTGTTGAGAAATCAGCTGACAGTCGTATGGTTACTCCCTTGTAGGTAACTGATTTTCTTTCTCTTCCTGCTTTTAGGATTCTCTGTCTTTTGTTCTTGGCATTTTAATTATGATGTGTCTTGGTGTGGTCCTCTTTGGATTCCTTTTGTTTGGGGTTCTCTGCGCTTCCTGGACTTGGAAGTCTATTTCTTTCACCAGGTAGGGGAAGTTTTCTGTCATTATTTCTTCAAATAGGTTTTCAATATCTTGCTCTCCCTCTTCTTCTGGAACCCCTATAATTCAGATGTTGGTACGCTTGAAGCTGTCCCAGAGGCTCCTTACACTATCTTCGTATTTTTGGATTCTTTTTTCATTTTGATTTTCCAGTTGGGTGTTGTTTGCTTCTTCGTATTTCAAATCTTTGACTTGATTCTTGTGATCCTCTGGTCTGCTGTTAGGAGTCTGTATAATATTCTTTATTTCAGTCAGTGTATGCTTAATTTCTAGTTGGTTCTTCATCACAACATCGAGGGTCTCACTAGATTTCTTGAAGATCTCACTACATTTATCGGCGGTCTCACCAGTCATTTCGAGGGCCTTACTAAATTTATCGGCGGCTTCTAGACAGTTCTTTAAAGATCTTAAAAGTGTGGTTTTGAACTCTATATCCAGCAGTTTGCTTTCCTCCATTTCTGTCATTTGAATCCTGTTTGTCTCGGCATTTTTTATGCTTCGCTGTGTCGATAGAGTGCCTTTCTGTGCTAAGTGTCCCAATTACCTGAGGTAGACACTCTTGGTGCATCCCCTTGTGGGCTTTGTGCACAGTCTTGTTGTAATTAAGCCTTGATTGTTGTAGTTATCACTGGGAGGAATTGACCTCCAGGCCAATTGGTTGTGAGAATCAGCTGTGTCTGCAGTGGAAGAACTTCTGTGCTGGAGACACCCCTCTGGGGCAAGACTTGCTTCAATGGGGCTTTGGTGCTCACTGAGTCTGCCCCCTGAGTGTGTCCTTCATGTTTCCACGGAGCTGAAAACTGGATGGTCCCACTCTGACCTCTGGGCTTCCTGGCTCCTGGATCTCTAGGGAGGTGTTAATCTAGCCTTTGTCTTCGGCTATTCAGCAAAAGCCTCCATGCAGGGTTTGGGTGGGGCAGGTGCCACGGGATCAACAGGGCAGGGCTAGCAGTTATGGCTGCTCTCAGTCTTGCCCTCAGAGGCTCTGCTTCTCAGTGTCTTGGTAAGGTAATCGCTGCAAGCCCCTCGGAGAGAAAGCTGCCCTCGGGTTCTGACCGATGCCAGACAGTCCCGCTTCGCCTGTATGAGTCTGGGTCCCTAGAGACTCACCCGGAACTGGAGCTCAGAGCCTGAGACTCCCTCCTGATTGAAAACGACAACCGCACCCTTGGCCGCCAGCCCGCTCCGCATGCACCTCCGCACTTTAGTATTTTACTTCCGCACTGTGCCTCCTCTGAGTCTCGGTAAGCTTTTCTCTTTCCTTCTAGTTGTAGAATTTCCACTCAGCCAGCCTTCCTGTGGTTCTGGATGATGTCCGTTCTGTCTTTTAGTTGTACTTTTGAAGTGGTTGTGCGAGGCAGCAAACTCCGGTGTTTACCTATGCCGCCATCTTGGTTCTCCAACTTCCAGAGTCCTTCTGATGGTCTGTAAGGCCTTTATGACCTGAGCCCCCATGACTTCTCCAAATAGTCCTGCTTAGTCTTTTTAAATACAGCACTCAGCACATGTTACTATATTATAACACTTACTTACTTAGTATGGTTTTTCCTAGCCATCTCCCCTAACTAGAATGTAAGCTTCACAAAGGCAGGACTCTATCTCTTTCTCTGGTGTATCCCAAGTGCATAGAACTGTGCCTGGCACATAGCAAGCTCAAACTAAATTTGAATAAATTAGCACTAAAGAACAAGGTAGATCCGTTGTATTGATATGGAAGGTTGGTCAAAGATATGCTAATTGAAAAAGGCAGGTTGCCAAACAGAATGCAGTCTATGATCTCCACAATTTCAATGTGAATATAATCATTTAACTGCTTATATAGCAGTGATGGCGAACCTATGACACTCGAACTCATTTTTTTGGTTGATTTTTCTTTGTTAAATGGCACTTAAATATATAAAATAAATATCAAAAATATACATCTTTGTTTTACTATGGTTGCAAATATCAAAAAAATTCTATATGTGACATGGCACCAGAGTTAAATCAGGGTTTTTCAAAATGCTGACACGCCGAGCTCAAAAGGTTCGCCATCACTGTTATATAGGCATAGAAAGTTCTACCTCTGGAAAGAGGTAAGGAATGTAACAATGTTTTACCCTGAGGAGTGGGGCTATGTATTTCACTTCAATTGATATTCTGAACTGTTTGCATACTTATACCATGAACATATTCTACTTTTATAATTAAAACAATAAATCTGTTCTTTTTTTTTTTTTTTGAAAGTCCACTATGTTCACTAGTGAAATTCTGGACTGACATCGAACCTAACAGTAGGGTCACAGTTGAGTAAATGATGATCCATTCACCCTTTAAATTCATGTTTACAAAGAGATGAATGACAAGAGAAAATGCTTCCGATGAATCTGAAGTGACAAAACAGTATGCAACACTGTCAAAACAGTACGATTTCCATTTTAAAATGAATATATTCATAGAGGAGAGAGTGGGAGGAAACATACCCAAAGGTAACTGTCGTTATCTCAGGCTGGTACATTGCACATGATTCCACCTTCTTTCCCATACTTAGTTCAGCTTCGAGTCCTGTTCTACACTGGGCCTTCCTCCCACTCTTTTACAGCTTATATTACATCTCCTCCTCAGTGATAGCCCCATGAGATCTAATCATTCCCTTCCTTGTCCACCCCCAACTCTGCTCCAGTGTCCCTGGCTGCCTTGCTGTTCCTAGAACCCTGGGGCGCCCTTCCTGCTGGACTTCAGGTCTCTGCTCAGATGTCATCTTATCAGAGAGGCATCCTGGCCCCTCCCCATATCCATTCTGCCCCTTCCCTGCTTTGCCTTCCTCCACAACACTTCCACCAGACACATTACATACTATGTACTCACTGACTCTCCTCCCACTAGGATGTAAACTCCATCAACACAGAGACTTTTGTCTGTCTTGTTCACTGATATTATCACCAATCCCTAAAACAATGACTGGAACTTAGATGCTCAATGAATATTTGTTGAGTGGATGAATGAATGAATATAAGACATACGCTATAAAGGAGGTGGAGGGAGAGGTTATGGTAGGGACTGGAGAGAGAGAGGCAGACAGGTAATTTAAATATCTATTATTTTTAAGTGATCAACTAGCAGTAAATTCCAGTTCCAGTATTCAGAAAGCCAACAACATACCTGTTTATTTGCAAACACCAACAAGACTGCATCCATGAGCTCATCCTCCATTAACAATCTGGTTAGTTCTTCTTGGGCCTCACTGATCCGTTCTCTGTCGTTACTATCGGCCACAAAAATCACACCTGGAGAGAAATCACCAGCATGTTAGTCATCTGAACCTGGAAATGGCAGCTGTTTATATCTCCTTACAGCTTCTCCCTGCTCACATGTGTGCTTTCACGGAAAGCAATCCTATGGAAGAATCTATAATCCCGAGAGTTAGGAAGTGTACTGTACACCAACTAACCTATCTTTTTCAGAAGCATCTTAGCCCTTCACCAGATTATACAAAATATACAGAGAAATATACAAAGAAAAGGTTTTTAATCTCTCATTTTTAAAAAATACGTTTTTTGTTTATTTTAGAAAGAGAGGAAGGGAAAGAGATGGAAATATCAATGTGAGAGAGAAGAGAAATATTGGTTGACTGGCTCCTGCATTCCCCCTACTGGGGATTGAGCCCACAACCCAGGCATGTGCCCTGACTGAAAATCGAACCTGCAACCTCTTGGTGCACAGGACGACGCTCAACCAACTGAGCCACACTAGCTAGGGCAATCACTCATTTTTAATCACTTCATTTCTGCATCAAACCTACATAATAAAGTTCCAATAAAATTCTGGACATCAACATTCAGGTAAGTTTCCCTGGTTTGGCAATACTCTGCATACATCGCACATCAATGTGCCGGAAGGGTAATGCATTCCTAACTCTCAGGATTATATACAGGGTGGGGCATAAGTAGGTTTGCAGTGGCTTGTGTGGAAAAAAACATGCAGATTATGATTATTACAATAGCTTTATTAGCCCTAGCTAGTTTGGCTCAGTGGATAGAGCGTTGGCCTGCAGACCAAAGGGTCCCGGGTTTGATTCCGATCAAGGGCACATACCTTAGTTGCAGGCTCTGCCCCAGCCTGGGCCCTGGTTAGGGCTCATGCAGAAGGCAACCAATCAATGTGTTTCTCTCACATCGATGTTTCTCTCTGTCTTTCCCTCTCTCTTCCACTCTTCCTAGAAATCAATGGAAAAATATCCTCTGGTGAGGATTAACAACAACCCCCCCCCCCAAAACACACACACACACACACACACACACACACACACACACCCCTATAGCTTTATCAACACTGTGTTTTATGTACTCACAACTGTAAACCTACTTTTGTCCCACCCTGTATCCTTCCATCTGATTGCTTTTAGTGAAACCACACATGTGAGCAGGGAGAGAACAATGGAAGCTGTGTGTTGGTACCACCGGGATCTCTCCCTTTGGTTCATTTGTGTCCTTGTAATAAAACTGTAATGGTAAATATAGCCCTTTCCTGTGTCCTGGAAGTCATTCCGATGAACCTGAGGGGGTAGTGGGAACCCCAAACTTGCAGCTGGTGCCTGAAGTAAAGTTGCCTTGTGCACGTGACCCACGAAGTTTGGCACAACTCCAGATAGCTGGTGTCAGAAGTCTTTGCGGCATCCCAGAAAAATCCCAGGAAGCCAGAGACAGGTTGAAGAAAGGTGCTGCCACACTGTATCTGAGCAAATATCGTTGAAACCTGCACAGACCTGGTGACTGCCACATTGGCTGGGGAAAGAGGTGGTACAAGGATCTCCCAAAGGAGGTGCCCAGGAGGACTCCAACACACCATCCAAATACAGGATGAGGGAGACTTTCTTAGCAGCAGTCCATGTGGCAATAATGGTAATGACCACGTGGGGTTCAGGTGACAGTAAGCCCTCCCTCAGATAAGAATGTGGTTGCCAAAAGAACAAATTTGATCCTCAGCTGTATCAACAGCAGTGAAGGTAGCTTAGTTTTTAGGACATGGGTGATAAAAAGCCCACTCTATTGTATGTCGGTCAGAATATCCTGGGAATGTTATGTGGTCAGTGCTGGATCCCACATCCTAAAGCACAGGCAAACTGGAGGGATTAAGAGAATGACTAGGATGGAAAAGGAATCAGATACCATGTCATCTGAAAAATAACTGCTATAACTGGGGATATTTTACCTGGAGAAAAGACTCATTGCGGGGACTGCTGATCGCTGTCTTCAGATATTTAAAGGGCTATGGCATAAAGAGAGATTTAACTTGTTTTATATAGTAGATGGAAGGTCAGTGGGTAAAATCTACAGTAAGTCAACATGATAACGAGTCAACAGAACTGAAGCAATGAGCTACTGAGGAGGCCCTCCTGTGACTGGAGGTCTTCATGCCCAGCTGAAGCCACAACTTGTGGGGACACTGCAGAAGGAACCCTGCTGGGAAGGAGAGGGTAGTGAGATGAGATGTCCTCTAGGTTCCTTCTATGAGGTTTCATGACTATATCTAGGAGGGAAAGCCAGTGCTGGCGCTCTGACCCATCCCTCCATGCTTCCCAGTCCTGCCACCCCCTCCAACAGCCGCTCCGGGCCAGCCTCTCTGGACCAGTCCACTCCAGGAGACAGCTCGACAGCTGCTGAAGGTTTGGGGCTTGCACGTGAGTCAAAGCCATGTCTGTTATAGCACATCAGATTTTAAAAGTGCAAAACATTCAAAACTCCCCCCCCCAAAAAAAATATGAATGCTGCCAGCAGTTCTGGACCGTGATCATCACTAAGCAAACCAGGTTATCCAGAAATTTGAAGAGATCCTTAGAATCATTAGTTTCTAATGCAAAACAGACAAGGGGGAAGCCGGCATAGTACTAGTATCTCTTTGCCATTCCTAATAAAAATAAAGGTTTATAAATATTAGGTACCTTTTCATATTCTATTTTTATAGGGATCCTTATCTGAGAAACAAAGACCCTCGCATCAGACTGACTATACTTTTGCACTAAAAGAACCTAGAAAAGGTAAATTGACACATGAGTAGCATACTGTAATTTGTTTTGTAAATGGGGGAGGAATATGTAATTATAGCATAATTATACTGCATAAAATACCTTTGGGCAGATATACAAAAAATAAAAATTGTTGCTTACAGGAAGGGAACTGGATGGTTAAGGGACAGTGATGAGCTGATGACTTTTTATTATAGACTTTTATTTCTTTTTGAATTTTGAACCATGTAAGTACATTGCCATTTAACAAGTTAAAATTACCTGCAATCAAAGAAAAATCCTCCTATGTGAGAACTAATAGACCATTTTATGCATTATGTATGATATAGCCCCATCTTTAAGAAACCAATGATAAGGAAATACAGTAACAATCTGGGATATTCATGCCTGTACGTGTACTTGTAGAATAGTAGGACAGCAGGGAAAGACTGTGACCACACAGAGGCTGGGGTTTGGGATTTGGGGATTCAGCCCTCTCTGTTCATCTTTTTCTCTCCAGAGGCATGATTTTTAGATATTCTCACTAGGTTTAAAAATGTTTAGTGAATTCAAATTCTTCAAAAACCGGTACCTCATCCAAGGGCGCCTATAACTCTCAACCAAAGAATGAAATTCATCAGGATAACTATTTTCTAACCATTCCTTGATTAAAAGGACTTTCCTATATTGGACATTAAAGCCCAAGTACTTTTTCTAGGAATGCAGGGACCATTTCTCAAAAAGAAATCTCCCCAGTAAGCAAAAGTGAGCCATCAGAAGAGAAGGGACAACTGACAGCCCAAATAAAGCAGAGCACCACCAGGGGCTTCAAGCATGTGTCTTTTTAAGAAATATATATTGTTATTGATTTCAGAGACGAAGGGAGAGGGAGAGAGAGATAGAAACATCAATGATGAGAGGGGATCATTGATCGACTGCCTCCTGCATGCCCCACACTGGAGATCGACCCAGGCATGTGCCCTGACCAGGAATTGAACCGTGACCTCCTGGTTCATAGGTTGACACTCAACCACTGAGCCACACCAGCTGGGTTCAAGCATGCATCTTTAGATACATTTAATATAAACGGCTCCATGGCTGTGAACTGGATAATCCTTACGTTTGGTGTCCTTGAAATAATGTCTCCACATAGGTCTGTGTTTACAATGGCTATTGACATCCCAGATGGTGAGGCTGATATTGTTATATTCCACCGTCTCCACGTTGAAACCTAAATTGAAACGATGGAGACAAATTTTAATGATGACTCTTGCTGGTGGAACAATTCCAAATAATTTCAACTGACATTTGGCCAGCTTCAACATTTGGACTTTTAATTTACAAAGCAGCTTGCTAGTCAAAGATTTATAACTTACAAAACAGAATGTGTTAGTCAGCTTGCTCTCCCATTCAGCATGAAGGTGTCTCAGACCTTCCCTACTCTCTCCAACCGCCCCCCTCCCACTTTCCCCCTTTCCCGCAGCAAAAAGATCTTAACAGTGTACTTGAGAGCAAACAGAAGCCGTTAATGGGACTGACTTCCACTTTCCGCCGCACAGTGTAGGAACGTTCCTCCCTCCCTCTTAGAGCCTTTCTCACCCAGGAATTTGGATCTAGAGGCAGTTCTCTAGGCAAAGATGAAGTTCTATCAAAACCGCTTTTGCAAAACCCTTAAATAGCCCATAAAACACAGTGCTGGTTCACAGGAAGGCTGGTCTACAGCTTTGGAACAAATCAGATTCTTCAGTTGGACACCAGCTCAAGTAGTTGGCTCAAACCAGAGTGAAGAAAAAATAATCTCACTGCATCTTTAAGCACTAGGAGGTACTTGGAGTGGAAAGATGCTTCCACTGAGGAGCCAGCTGGAAGGAAGACTGGCTGAGGAGGGAACAGCAGATTTCCAGCTTCCCTCTCAGGCCGAGGCTGGGACACATCCTAACTGAGAGGAATGGAGGGCGTAACTGCCCTCAGTGTTTAGTCATTATTATCTTTTACTTTCTTGCCTAGCAGCTAAGGATAAATTTGCTTAATCTAAATGTGTTTGTATGACTCCCCTGTAAATCTAGGAATGTGCTGGAGACAATTTGTTAAGTATATATTACCTGGTTTGGGCATCAAAAAGTTTACATTCTTGGGATAAACAAGATTTTCGAAAAGAAACAGTCAATAATATAAGCAGCATGTTAAGAGTTTAACAGACTAAATTGTAACTTGGTGTGGCCACAGGTTGTTAACATACCTACTGTAGGGACGGTAGCCACAATCCTTCCCAGCTTCAATTTATACAACATGGTGGTTTTTCCTACTCCATCCAAACCCAAAATAAGAATCCGCACCTCCTTTTTCCCAAACAGACTTTCAAACAGTTTTTCAAAAACATTCCCCATGGTAATTGAATTTGGTTACCTGGGTGAAAAGAAAGGCAAGTCAAATAATTGTTCTTTGTGCAGAGCTATGCAAACATACATAAAATATAAGTCTCTATTAACGGTGGGTCCCAGTAAAACTTTTTAAAATCATTTTTTATTTTTCAATGACAGTTGACATGCAATATTATATTATATTAGTTTCAGTGATTAGACATTATATAACTTACTAAGCGATCCTCCCAATAAATCTTGTACCATCTGACCCCATACATAGTTATTAGAATATTGTTGACTATAGCCCCTAACTGTATTTTACATACCCACAACTATTTTGTAACAACCATTTGTACTTCTTAATCCTTTCACCTTTTTCACCTTTTCACCCATTCCCCCAACCCCCCCTCCCATCTGGCAACTATCAAAATCCTTTCTGTATCTATGAGTCTGTTCTGCTTATTTGTTTATTTTGCTTAGTTTATTTTCCTTAATTTAACTTACTGATTTGAGAGAGACAAATACAGAGACGGGGGTGGGGGTGGGCAGGGGGACATCAACTTGTTATTCCACTTAGCTGTGCATCCATTGGTTGATTCTCGTATGTGCCCTAACCGGAGATGGAATGCGCAGTTTTGCCATATCAGGACGACGCTCTAACCAACTGAGCTACCTGGCCAGGACCAGCTTTTTAGTTGTTTTTTAAATTCAATTTAAACCATCTTAAGTACACTTTTGTCAATAAGGAGTAGGATGTCTTTTCTTCAAAGGAAAACTCAATTAAGCCTTTTGATACCTGACTGAAAAATTATCTTTTCCACTGCAGCATCTAAGTGGGATAGGGAGAAGCCCAGTCTCAATGCCACCACTGTGATGGCAGGCTTTAGCCACCTTAAGTCGGGAAGCAGTGCTACAATAAAAATATCTAAACTCTCTTGAAATGAGAACTTAGAGAACCAGTTTACTTTACACATGTGCAGCAAAGTGCTTAAGGTAGGTTCAATATCAACATATCTTCGAAATTTAGTTAGCTGCCTGTGGCTAGCAGACCATATCAATACCCAGAAAATAACCTAACATTTTTCAGAGGTGCAGAAATACGTACAGCATTGGGAAACCGCCCTGGAATCAGTGAAATTAACTGAGTTGAGGCCATACCATAGCATCCAATATTGACTATCACCTTATTCTCCATAAATCTTTAAAACTATTTATTGAAATATAATTTACATACAGATATAAACATTCATGATAACTGTACAGTTTAATGAAATGTCATGAACCATGGGCTTGTGATGGGCACCATGGAGGGGCGTGGTGCCCATCCTCCTTAGGCTGGCTCTGGGCTCCGTTTTCAGAGGGAGGAGGCGGCCCCCACTTTGCTGTTTTTTAATTAATTCTCAGATCCATAGTCCCTAGATAGGTCCTGATGGATGCAGGGTGGTCCTAGAGTCCTGGAGGTGGAACGTTTGAGGCCAGTATGCCCTTTCTCCCTTTTCTCTGCCCCAAGAAGGAGCCTAATATACAAAGGCATGAACCCTGGGGTGGCTCCCGCCACTTGCCAATTGTGGGACCCAGACAAGATTGTCTTTACACGCCTGTCTCCTCATCTGTCATCCTCCCTAGAGGTGCTGAGGAGCACAGGAAGAACACTGGGAACAGTGATTGGTTCACGGCAGAGGACTTGCCTGCCTGGGTCATTGCTGGCTGGGGCTGTGTCAAGGAAGGGCACTCCACTGGGCCCTGCAGTTCTACACAGGGCTCCTCGGAGCTGGGGTGCTGGCTTGTGCTGATGGGACTGTTGGGGGGGGCCGACATCATGGGGAGAGTTCTGGTTGAGGGGTGACTTAACCAGTTCATCTGGGAAGCTTCTCTGTGTAGCTGAAGTCAGGGAGTCTAGAAGGGTGGTTCCCATTCCACTGCTTAGCAGCCGTGGAACCTTCCACCCCAGTTTCCTCATGTAGGCAGAGTAATGGGAGCCTCACAGAAGTTTTATGAGGCTCAAATGAGCTAAGAGGTGTGACTACTTATTAATAGAAAGTGTGCTAAAAGCCATCAGGGAGCTGTGACATGAGAGTGGTCACTGAGCAGTGAAATGGTGTCATCACTTGGGCAAGTCCATTTACTGCCTTTCCAAATGATAGAAGAAAAGTCAGCAAACGAGAGAGAACTCACAGGCTCATTGTGGCCTGCCAAGGTGGAAGGAATGTTTGAAAGCACAGTGGCTACCCTCCTCTGATGTCCACTATGGCCAGAGGCAGCACAGTGTCCCCACTGCCCATCAGGACATGGCTCTGGCATTCACAGAGGGGGCTGCACCTGCCAGGTTCCCCCCAGTCTCTATACAAGACAGGTTCTGCATTAGGGTAGTTACCTGCTACAGGCTTCCTGTCTTCCAGGCCCCAGCTAGAAGGCAAGGGAGATAGGATCTGGATCCAGTCAGCGGATGCTAAAAGCCTTACTTTCCTGTAGACCACACTCCCTTCCTCAGTGGTGGACCCCAAGTATAGGAGGGAGCAGGGCAAAGCCACTCAAGGTCCCCATTACCTCCAAGTACAAGAAAAATGTTGAGCTCTCCTGTCATCAGCCTGTGATCTTTGCATCCTTATGGGTGGTCTCCCTGGGAAAGCAATTATGTTTCTAATTCTTCCTCTTTATTTCCCAAAGGGCACTGGGCAGATTCACTGAAGTCCTTCCTGAGCAGGACCTAAGCCAGCTCAGCCCTCAGCATCCGACAGCAAGGAACCCGGACTGTTGCCAGATGCACGTGTGGTAAATTACCTGGACCCAACCGCCCGCTGACTGGGAGGCCTCCCTCCCTCTCTCATCCTAAGTTTCTCACCCGACTCTGGATGGTGCATGGTGTTTAAAGAAGGGGCTTTCTTTTTAGTTCTCTGGGGTCTGATAGGAACAGATCCGAGGCTTATCTTTGCACATGTTTAAGAAAATAAAAATGAAAAAAAATTTCTACTCCAATGGAACAGGCTGGGCTAATGTGAGCTCTTTGCCTGGTGATAAAGACATCAGCGTGGGCAAGACTGTTTGCAGACTGCTTCTCATGGGGACGTCCCAGGATGCTGGGAGGTGGGCGTTACGGAGTAGGACAGACCCCTGCAGCCTCCTTTCCTCTGCCTACTCCCATTCAAATCTGATACACTTTCACGAGCTGATAAAAGCCATAGGTCTAGCGAGGATGAAGTGGTAGGGAGGCCCGAGGCAACTGTGAGGGCGGGGTTTCGTTTTGAAGAACTAGTTCTAGCCCTGGTCGGCTGTTTGAAAAGCAGCAGTGTGTTCTCAGCCTCGTTTTCTCTGCAGCCCTGTCCTGCACCAGAGGCTCTTGTGAACTGCAGTCAGATTTCTACCTTTCTGCAGCTTCCACCATGAATGCAGTACCTTTTTTTTTTTTTTTTTGGTAGTGGATGTTGTAAATAGGTTGTGTATGGGAGGAGGGGGGAACAAGCCTTCTCCAGCCCGAACGGCTTCCTAGAGAAAGGAGTGGTATCTTTGGAAGACGCCGCTCAATCCCGTCCAGTCCTGCTCACCTGCAGATTCTCCATCAAAACAACACCAGGTGAGCAGTTGGCCACCTCAGTATAAATGAGACAAAGGGCCAGTGAGCGAGGAGCAGTCTCTTCCTGAAGTTCCAGTTTGGAGACCAGTAGATGGGGAGGGTAGAAACGAGTCCTCGTTTCCTCTCCAGTAAGGACATGTCTTCCTGCATCCTTTCCTTTCTTTGGCCCGAGCGAGTTCTGAGTTCTCTAAGGCAGAGCTTCTGGCCTCACCTGCATGCTGATAAGCATCAATCCATGCAGCTACTGCGGGTGAGGATTAGGTGTTCAAAGGGGGCAAGCAGTCACCTGCTCCTTTGGGAAAAGCACCTCCCAGCTGAGTTCTCCGTGTTCCACAGTGGTCCTCTGTATCCTAGAGGAAGCTAGCAAAACGGAGGCAAACGGAGCTGATAGTAGGGACCAATCCAACAGCTCGGTCTTAGGTAGAACCAGAAGGAGGTGCAGCCTAGGTAGAGTGCAGAGCAGTTTTCTCTTCCTTTTCTCCCTTCTCTCTTTGGTCTACCTAACACTGGCCTACGAAACCGTGGTCAGACGATCACCACGCTTGCTCAGACAGGTTTATCAAGATGCCGTCTAGAAGCCAGGCCTGCACTCCTGAATCTGCTGGCCACGAGCCCTGCTAAGATACACACCCCATCCCCGCTGTAGAATCTCTAATGCCCCTCCTCATCAAATCTTAGGCTAAAAAGTTTTAAATCATGTCAACCGGATCATGCTTGCTTTATGTGAGAATTATTTCAGCAGAATGGATACAAATTTTCAAACCAGTCTTTCCATATCTA
Source organism: Myotis lucifugus (assembly GCF_000147115.1). Classification (NCBI taxonomy): domain Eukaryota; kingdom Metazoa; phylum Chordata; class Mammalia; order Chiroptera; family Vespertilionidae; genus Myotis; species Myotis lucifugus. The sequence continues at coordinate 869,343 of NW_005871330.1, forward strand.
TGTATCCTATATTAAAAGTGATAAAGTCATGTTTCTGGGGCGTATTCAAGTAGCTGACAAGTAATCCTATCTAATAAAAGAGAAAAATGGTAATTAGCATACGACCGGTACCCTTCCCATTGGCTAATCAGAGCGATATGCAAATTAACTGCCAGTCAAGATGGGGGTTAACCGCCAACAAAGATGGCGGCTAATTTGCATACTGCAGGCAGGATGGGACAGCACTATTCTGCCTGCCCCGCCGCCATCTGGGCCTGCTATCTGTGACCCTGATGGCGGGCGACCCCTGTGCAACCTGACCCAGGGCTGGCAGGCGTGACCCCAGCGATCTGTCACTGGCCAGGCCCCTAACCGGCTCTCCCTCGGAAGATCCCCAGGCACTCGTGGGAACTGCTGCCCGTCAGCCAGCAGTCATGCTCCCAACAGGCCCTCCCGCCAGGGATGAGCAACCAGAGATCCCACAGCAGGAAAGGGGGGCCTGCAGCCAACCCCTGTGTGCGCCTGCCCATGGGATCGAAGTGGCGATCACAGAGCAGGAAAGGGCGGCCTGCAGCCATCCTCTGTGTGCGCCTGCCTGTGGGATCTCCACGGAGATCACGGAGCAGGATAGGGCGGCCTGCAGCCAGCCCCTGTGTGCGCCTGCCCGTGGGATCTCTGTGGAGATCACGGAGCAGGATAGGGCGGCCTGCAGCCAGCCTCTGTGTGCGCCTGCCCGTGGGATCTCTGTGGAGATCACGGAGCAGGATAGGGCGGCCTGCAGCCAGCCCATGTGCGCCTGCCCGTGGGATCTCCACGGAGATCACAGAGCAGGATAGGGCGGCCTGCAGCCAGGCCCTGTGTGCGAATGCCCATGGGATCGAAGTGGCAATCACGGAGCAGGAAAGGGCAGCCTGCAGGCAGACCCTATGTGTGCCTGCCCGTGGGATCTCCACGGAGATCACAGAGCAGGATAGGGCGGCCTGCAGCCAGGCCCTGTGTGCGAATGCCCATGGGATCGAAGTGGCAATCACGGAGCAGGATAGGGCGGCCTGCAGCCAGCCCATGTGTGCGCCTGCCCGTGGGATCTCCACGGAGATCACAGAGCAGGATAGGGCGGCCTGCAGCCAGGCCCTGTGTGCGAATGCCCATGGGATCGAAGTGGCAATCACGGAGCAGGAAAGGGCAGTCTGCAGCCAGCCCCTGTGTGCGCCTGCCCGTGGGATCGCCCCAGAGATCATGGATCAGGAAAGGGCGGCCTCTAGCCAGCCCCTGGGTCGCTGCAGGGATCACAGAGCAGGAAAGGGCGGCCTGCAGCCAGCCCCTCTGTGCACCTGTCCCTGGGTAGCCCTGGGGATCCCACAGCAGGAAAGGGCACCCCACCCTGGCCACAGCTCAAGGGAGAGTACAACATGCAGTGGAGGCCAGGAGCCTGAGAGATCAACAGAGAGGGGCGCATGCTCGAAGCCTTCAGGGTGTGGCTGGGGTAGGCCCCCAGCAGAGACACACACACACACACACACACACACACACACACACACACTGCCTACTCTGAGCTTCCAATGTGGTTGGGAGCAGACCACCAGTGGACACACAAACACACACGGCAACTGCTCGGAGTCTATGTGGCGGGGCTGGGGGCAGGCCCCCAGCAGACAGACACACACACACACACACACACACACACACACACAAACACACACACGGGGACGGCTGCACCGAGCCTCTGCTGCCAGACTGTGGCCATCAGTAGGACATCCACTGAGGGATCCCTGACTGAGGGGCAGGCTTGGCTGAGGGAACCCCATCCCCCAGTGCACGAATTTCGTGCACCGGGCCTCTAGTTATTTAATAATAGCACATTGAGTGCATTGTAATTATTCTTGCCATATGTAGTCAGGTAATAGTATCCAACGGAAATTTCCTACCAACCTGCTGTATCCAAAGTTTTGTAAAAAGTTGTAGAAGTTGTTGATCTTTTTTATTTTATATTCAAAAAGTCTCTTTTTATAAATATTATTTATCATACAATGTATATACCTTTGAGTTAACTAAGATTATCCTATCTAATAAAAGAGAAACATGGTAATTAGCCATACCTCTGCTACCCTTCCCATTGGCTAATCAGGGCGATATGCAAATTAACTGCCAGCCAAGATGGCGGCCGGCAGCCAGGCAGCTTGAAGCGAACAGGAGGCTTGCTTGCTTCAGTGATGGAGGAAGCCAACGTTCCCCGCCTGCCGCTGCCGGCCTCCGAGCTTGCAGTTTGAAACATTGTTACAAATATAGAAGCTAAACAAAAGCCCAGAAACCTGCTTTCAGCCAGTCGGGCTTCAGCCAGCAGGGCCGCAACAGTGTTTCAATTATAGAACAAACGAAGATCCCTGCTTTCAGCCAGCCTGGATCTCAGAGCTGGAGTGAGCAGGACTGCAACAGTGTTACAATTATAGAACCCAAACAAACCAGATACCTGCTTTCAGCAGCTGAGGCCTCAGAGCTGGAGCCAAGCCTCAGAGCTAAAGCTGGCCCAGAATTAAAAAAAAAAGAAAAAAAGGACAGGTTGGGAGCTTCAGTCACCCGCCAGCCTGAAAACAGCCCTCAGCTCTTCACCCAGACTGGCCAGGCACCCCAGTGGGGACCCCCACCCTGAAGTGGGTGAGACCAGCTGCAAACAGCCATCATCCTCTCATCCAGGCTGGCCAGGCACCCAAGCGGGACCCCCACCCTGATCCAGGACACCCTTCAGGGAAAACCAGCTGGCGCCCATCCATGTACCAGGCCTCTATCCTATATAGTAAAAGG
>NW_005871330.1:872870-875690 GCF_000147115.1 Myotis lucifugus
ATCACCAGAAAACATGGTATGCTCTCTCCCAACTGGGAGCAGGGGTTATGGTCCAGATAGTATCTTCCGAGGGGGCTTAGAGTGCGAGAGTCACAGGCCGGGCTGAGGGACCCCTCCCCTCTCCCCCTCGAGTGCACAAATTTTTGTGCATCGGGCCTCTAGTATATTATATAAATATATATATATATATATTTTTTTTTTTATATAACGGCGCCCAGGCCCGGGAGCAGGGATAATTTCTTCTGCAGTTTTTTTCTGTTAAGTCATTAAAGAGAAGGTCAACTTAAAATGGATACATTGTACAATGTGTGGAGTTTCCAGATTAATCCTCAGGAGGTCAAGGAATATCAAGATCTGAATGTGGTAGCTTCAACTCTCACTCTTAAATTAGTGGCCCAAATTAAGTTCATTTCCTCTGTTCGCCAAGCAAGATAATCTGACACGTCATGGACAGTAGGCCTGATCTACTCTAGGACTTTCTTACAGGCTTACTTTGTTCTAAAACAGCTTCTAACAAAGAATTTCCAGTTTTAGAAATAAGCAATTTGGGCAGTAATTCATTTCATAGACTCCAGCATTCTCAATACACAAATTAATGTCACAGACACTCAAAGATGTGGAGATTCCTAGGGTTTTAGGAGCTGTGAGCCAGGGACTGTGGAAAAGACCAAATATTTATTTCTTACTCTGCCACGCCGCTTAATTAGGAGTCCACACTCCAGGGGTGGTAAAGTGCTTCAAATATTGCTGCATAAATCTGCCCCAGAAGATTCATTAACTGAGCATAGAGGGATGTTTTAGGACATATTTAATCATATATAATAGTTATTTATACACACATATACATGTGCATATGCATGTGTGTATACATATATGTGTAAGCATGTATACACACACATTTGTGTAGATATATCCATAAACAAGGCATAACAGCCCACTGGCTGGATTGGGCCCACAGGCTGAGTGTCACTCACCCCCACTATCCTTGTCACACCTGGGCAGGAGGGGTCCTGCCCTGGGCCGCAGGCTGGAGAGCAGGGGTCAGCACACTTTTCCTGTAAACGGTTTAGGCTCCGTGGGCCCCAATGTCTCTGTCCCAACTCTTCTACTCTGCTCTTATAGTTAGTGTGAAGGCACCTAAAAGAATAGGTGTGGCCGTGTTTCCATAAAACTGTATTTATAAAAACAGGCAGTGGGCGGGGTTGGCCCAAGGACTATAATTTGCCACTAAAATCAGTGGGGCCAGATCTACTCACAAATTTTTCAATGACATAAGCTAATAAATTCCCTTTTCTCCCTTAAACCAACCTGAGAGGACTTTCTGTCTCTGGGAACAGCCCAGCCCTTACGGATAACACAGCAGTAGAGTGGGGCTCAGACAGCCTGCTTTGGAGCAGGCTTCTCCCACTTCCCTGTGCACGAGCCACCTGGAGGGCATGTTGAAGCAAATCATCTCTTCCGGTCCAGCCGGGCTGCAGTGGGCCCTGAATTTGCATCCCTAGCAAACTCCCCAGTGAGGCTGGTGCTGCGGGCCGGGGACCACAGTGGGCGTGAAGAGCTGTCCTGGCCAGTGTTCTCAGGCCTCAGCAGCATCAGCACCGGGGGGCTTGTTAAAACACAGGCTAGTGGTGCCGCACCCAGAGTGTGTGATTCAGTCTGGGGCGGGGCCTGATGATTTGCGTTTTTTTATAAGCTCCCAGGGGATGCTGGTGCAGCCGGTCCTGGGACACCCCTTGGAGCAGTGATTCTTTGGAGGAACGTCTCTCTCTTTTTACAAAATCCTCACCTGAGGATATGTTTTTATTTATTTATTTATTTATTTATTTATTTATTTATTTATTTAGAGAGGAAGGGAGACAAAGAGAGAAACATCTATGTGAGAGAGAAGCATTGATTGGTTGCCTCTCGTGCACACCCTGATCGGAGATTGAACCCGCAACCTAGGTATGTGCCCTGACCGGGAATCAAACCTGCAACCTTTCGGTGTACGGGACAACACTCCGACCACCTGAGCCACGGGCCAGGGCTGGAGGATGCTCTCCTGACCCTCTGCTGGCTGGGCCCTCCCCACAGGCGAAGCGTCTATGGGGCCGAGGCCCATCCTCCTTGCTCCTAGACTGTACTCGGAGAACCAGGGTCTCAGAGCTGCTTGTCCACGCAGCCTGAGCCGGTGTCAGGGCCTGTGCTGCGTCTGTGCACGGGGCGTGGGAAAGGCGAGTGCATGGATGTGTAGACTGGGGAGTCCTCACACTGTGTGAGCCCCTGCAGTTCAGGGTGGAGCCAGGGTTGAGAAGGACTGAGGGGCTGGCACCAGGGCCCAAACAGGCCTTCCTAAGGGGCAGGTGCCGTTGCTTCCTCCCCTCAGACTGCCCTGTCCAGGACCAAGGCCATAAGCAATGAGGGGCATGCAGGGGTCCCTCCTTACCTGTGGTTTCACCTTCCCAGGTTTCAGTTACCTGTGATCAACTGTGGTCTGAAAATATTAAATGGAAAATTCCAGCAGTAAACCATTCACAGGTTTTAAACTGCACGCTGTTCTGAGCAGCGTGACGAAATCTCTGGCTGTCCCACTCCATCCCGCCTGGGACGTGAGCCATCCCGTTGTCTGGGGTCTCCACGCTGTAGCAACTCCTCCCTGTCAGTCACTTAATAGCTGCCTCGGTCATCAGATCTACTGCCAGGGCACCACCGTGCTGTGCTCAGTCACCCTATTCCGCTGAGTAATGGCTCCAAGTGCAAGACGGAGGCTGGCCATTGGGAAAATGCCACAGCGAAGCTGCAATGTGCCTCCCTTTAGGTGAAAAGGAGAGAGTCTCGACT
>NW_005871330.1:875846-880844 GCF_000147115.1 Myotis lucifugus
TTCATCTCTTACTGTGCCTAATTTATAAATTAAACTTTATCATAGGTATGTATATACAAGAAAAAACAGCACCCACTGGGGGTCTTGAAATGTATCCCCCGTGAATAAGGGGGGGGACGACCATACTTAAGTTTGAGCCTTGACTCGGATACCTATTTACTGAGTGACCTCAGGCAAGTTACTCAACCTCTCTGAGCCTAGTCCCTGCATCTGCAAAGTTGAGACCATGCCAGATAGCGACTTCATTGGTATTTTGGCAAGAGTAATGCAGTAAGGTATAGAAAGCATTTAGTGTAAGTCTTGGCACATAACACATGTTGGATATTATTGTTCTTGCTGTTCTGAGTCCTTGGGGGCTGCATGTTCTTTGTGACTGCCCTTTCCTCATGTCACAGAGCCGGCCAGGCGTCCCTGCGCAGGGTTCCAGCTGCTCCCCGCTCTCTCCTGCTCTCCTCCGTGGGCCTAGTCTTGCAGGACACAAGGAAAGGACTTCAGAAGACATTTCTTTTTATAAATGGCTAATCTGCACTAGTAATTTCATAGGAAAATAGCACTCCTATTTTTTGCTGCTATAATTAGAAAGCTCATGAAGCTATCTATTTGTGGCCCAGACAATGACATTTATTGAAAACAGTGCACCCATAATTATTTGACCCTTGCCTCTAATTTTCAAGGGTTTAATTATGTTTTTATTGCTCTTGTAATTACTTTCGATGCAGCTAAAATATGAATGCTTAGGGAGGCCCACACTCTGGTTCACGTTGGTGTGTGGGCAACCTGTGCATGAGTGCCTCTCCGTGTGTGTGTGTGTGTGTGTGTGTGTGTGTGTGTGAATCCAAACTCCAGCAGCGGCAGTGATAATACAGCTCATTATTTATTTGTATCAGGCGTTATCATGGAGAGCATGGCTGTGGCTGGAACTTCCTATGATAACAAAAATGTCTTCCATGTGCTCTGTCCAGCACATAGCCACTCGCCACATGTGGCTCATGTACATTTTTAATTGGTTTAATTTTAGTTCATTTCAATTTAAGTGGCTGCTTAACCCAAGTGGTTACTGCATGGACAGTGCAGGTTAAGAAGGTACTTGCCTGTTGGTCTTCACAGCCCCGTGGGGGAAGGGGGTGTCACTGTGGGAAAGGAAGCAGCATCCGGTGGGTGCTGGCCGGTGGAGGTGCAGCAGGTGGTTGTCACGTCAAAGGATTTGAAGTCTGTTGCAGAGGGCATTCCCCATGTTTCCTCAAAGTAGTTCTGCCCTCGCGCCACCTCGGGGGATGCAATCTGCAGTCATTTGAATGAAGGCAACAACAAGAGTTTGTGTTTTTCTATTACAGACCACGATCTGCCCCACCTTCCCAAGTAGCTGACAATTCTATGGGTAACACGGAACACGGCTAGAGCGAGAGTTTTGGTTTTGCGTTTGGAAGGAACTATTAACCTCTGACTAATGCACCACATAAATGAAAGGCAGATTGTTACAAAGAGGGAATATTTGAAATGTCCGTAGAAGCGAAGAGTTGAAATACTTCGTGTGTGAAAGGGTCTAATAAGTTACTCGGGACCGGCAGGCTGCCTGCTGGGCACTGGGCGGCCAATCGGAAAGCCTGCCACGCCGAGAGCCCCTTTCTAGGCTGTATCTTACCTCTAGCACGCATGCCCCACGCCAGGGGTGAGTTTGTCCCCAGGGGACATTTGGCAATTTCAGGAGACAGTTCAATTGTCACGACTTGGGGTGGTGGCGGTACCGGCTAGTGGGTACAGCGTAGGGATCGCTCCAAACATCCTGCAATCACAGGCCAAGGCCCACAACAAACAGTCATCTGGCCGATAATGTCAGTTTTGCTGAGGGGGAGAAAACCCTGTTCTACGTCCAGCAGCTCCAAGTGTGGGCGCTGGTCCAGTTCTGCAGGCACTGCCCGGGAATTTGTAAGAATCCTAGGGTCTCAGGCCCCATCCCAGACCTACCCAACCAGAATCTGCATTTTCACAGGACACCCGGAAGCCTGGGGGGCGGGGTGGCTTCATCACCTGAGCAGCTCTGGTCTGTACTGTGAGCCCTGCACAGTGGTCACAGCCGATGGCTTTGGGTCTGCCCATCCTCAGGCTGAATAACAGCTCAGTGTGGGATGTGATGTCTCCATAGGGTCCTCATGATGAAACCAAGCCCTTAGCCCTCTCCCAGAACACGCAGGGCTGCAGAACACACAGAGAAACTTGGCAGTTACCGCGCCAAGGCCTCCTAAGTGAGAAGGAAGAGAAAGCCGCTGAGGCGCAGGGGAGCTGGGGGTGTCAGGGAGGACCTGAGCCACACAAGGGTGCCCAGCGAGACTCGGTTATGGAAACTACAGCTGGGAGAAGGTCATTTAATTGGGTCGCTTGAATTACCTGGAATTTTGAGTTCTCCGTCAATTTATTTCATTCCATTAGATCCACGTGTTTAAAATGACTGCTTCTCTGGGACCTGAGGAAGCCCAGTTAATTCGAGATCCAATATGAAAAAATAAACACTCTAATATGTTGAGGGCCGCTGGCAAAACACTCGGGCATCTTTAAATATGTCGGCTGAAACTCAGAGCGAAGGCAGAGCCATGCCCTGGGGGCGGACCTGGTCAACAGACCAGGACACCACTCAGTTTGACCTTCCCGCCCAGTGTTAAGGGGATGGATTTCATGATGTCGCCAGGAACTCAAGGCCCACCCAGATGTGATGTAACTTCCTGTTATTCGAGTATTTAATAAATCTGCTTGCGGTGTTGGCTCTCTGTGTGTCTGTCCCTCCATCAGAGGGCAGACACCACACCCGGTCCAAGCTTTTATTCTATTTTTGTGTCTGTCTTTTCATTTTTCCTTAATCCCAAAAGCGCCTCCTACTTAATAGAATCAGTTCACGCCTCTCTCTCCGTGCTGGACGCAGAGAAGAGAGGCCCCCGACATATCTGGCTGCCCATCGTGGGGTGAGTTGGAGGTTAGGCATTTTTAAGGGATCGCTCCAGAGAATCGAGACCGCCACAGAAAAGGAATAAGGTAGGGAGCGGATTGATGCAAATTTTATTAACTGGGTATAAAGCTTGGGAGATCAAAAGACTCAGAAATAGTCTCCACTCTAATATGGGCTTTAAAAGCTCTCTCTATATGTCATCTGTGTATTAATCTGGTCTTTAAAAGTATACCATTGATTAAAATGGAAACGGAAATTCGGCTGAATTACTGAGGTTTTTCTCTGGGAGAGAGCGGTGCGCCGTTTTTCTGCCTTCCTCCAAAGCAGGGGTCCTCAAACTTTTTAAACAGGGGGCCAGTTCACTGTCCCTCAGACCATTGGAGGGCCGGACTATAGTTAAAAAAAAAACAACTATGAACGAATTCCTATGCACACTGCACATATCTTATTTTGAAGTAAAAAAACAAAACGGGAACAAATACAATATTTGTATTTGCATGTGGCCTCCCTTGGCCCAGGGCGGCCTGACTAGCTCAGTTGGTAGAGCATGAGACTCTTAATCTCAGGGTCGTGGGTTCATGCCCCACGTTGGGTGCTAGACTAATAGAGAAAAACCAAGGAAGGACAAAAAAAGCAACATTCAAAATTCAAAATGGGCCTTACAGACTAGGGGTAAGCAATGGGGAAATGCCAGGCTTTCAATATGAGGAGAAGCTGGAAAAAGGCTCAGAAGGACACAAAGGAAGACATGACTCAGCAAAGACGCCCTGTGTCCCTGGTGGGAAGTCCCAGTGTTGTTAACAGGTCAATTCTATAAAATTAATCCATAAATACAAAGAAATTCCGGTAAGAGCCCTCAGAGCTTTCCATGGAATTTTCCAAGCCGAAGGAAGACATTCATCTGGAATAAAAAAAATGTACAAAAACAGCCTAGACATTTTAAAAGTGGAATCAGCTGTTTAGAGGGGTGGAGAATACATAACAAAGTTATAATAATGGGCCCTAACTGGTTTGGCTCAGTGGATAGAGCATCGGCCTGCAGACTGAAGGGTCCTGGGTTCGATTCCAGTCAAGGGCATGTACCTTGGTTGTGGGCACATCCCCAGTAGGGGGTGTGCAGGAGGCAGCTGATCGATGTTTCTCTCTCATCGATATTCCTAACTCTCTATCCCTCTCCCTTCCTCTCTGTAAAAAATCAATAAAATATATTTTTTCAAAAAATTATAATAATGGGAACAACACGGATTGATGTTTAATGAGCCTGAGGGCTAAAGGGAGTAGAATGAGCCCGGGTGTGCGAGGGGATGTGGTGGTGATGACAGCAGGGTGTCAGGCAGGAGGGAGGGCGGGTGATCAGCCCACCTGTGTTATTACAGTGAAAACATGAAACAAAGGTCCCACAATGGGAAATTAACACAATTCACTTTAAGATTATACATCCACCAGGTGACAAAAAACACATTGGTACAGGGAGAGGTTCATGATATGCTGTTAAATAAAAAAAGTAACACAGCTTGTAGTGTAGAAGGATCCACATTTGCTAAATACATACACATATATGTGTGTTTATATTTACAAAAGTCATAATGCAAATGTGTATCCTGCCCCATGCTTTCAAACCAGCTTTAACGGAGGCCCTACACATGTCGTCAGTAGCTCCCGCACTCCACTTGGCTGGGTTTCACATTGAGCCTATGTCCCAATCTCCATGGCAGCATCTAGACTTGAAGCCTGGCTCCCACGTGACTCCCCGGGTTACCCTGAAGTCGACCACACTCCCTGCCCTGGCTTCTCCAGGGTCACAACTCCTCCCCGTGCCCCCTCTGCCTCCTCCCCTCTCTTGTTAGGTCCTCCCCACTTGGTCCAGCTCTCAGAAGTCAGAGACGAGTCGCTGAAAAGCCAGACCACGCAAAACTCTACCAAGGCGATTGGGAAGGACGGCAACTAGAGAGGCCTTTGGGTCCGCATTCCCATCCCTTAGGTGGGGAGTCCAGGAAAATCCTCCCAATCCGAGCAGACACTCGCCCTTTTCGTCCTCCTCCCAATTCCTGGGACTGAGA
>NW_005871330.1:881182-886234 GCF_000147115.1 Myotis lucifugus
ACCTGGCAGGGGCCCCATGCACAGGATCCATGCTGTGCTATGTTTTCAAAGCATTGTCACCAAATATGAAAACCCACATCTTATAAGGCGAGTGTTCTCAGCTTTCACTGTCACCCGGTTTATCGGAGCATGCAAGTAATGATGGTGCCTCGTACCCAGCTATTTGTACGAGGAAAGTCCCAATTGTCATGAAAGAGGCAGGCAGAGCTCCTGAGTGGGGTTCGCCCGAGGAGGTAACTTCAGGATTTTTCTGCCGAGAGAACTTTGAAACTGCCTCTGCTAGGATGTGTAATTCCAAAAATAAAAATAAATAAAAATTAAGGATTTTCCACGGAGGAGAGCTGTTATTATAATGGTAAAATTGCCGAACAAATTCAGCTTTAGTACACTCATTAGTGACAAATATTTGTGTCTCAAAGCAGTTCTAGGGGAAACTCAGGGGTGATGATCGAATCGAGCATCGGGTTGGGGAATAAGGAGACTTGGGTTCTCCTGCCACTGGCTTATGGGCCTTTATCCAAACCTTTCTCATTAAACCTCAGCCCCTTTATCTGTAGGACCCGGAAAGCCTTGCTGGCCTGCCCTAGGCTGCTGCCCAGAGCTGGGAGTCAGCAAGTGCACAGAGGTTAGCAATTATTAAAATGCGAAAATACTTCAGACTGACTGGCAAATACCCACCACCCAAAGCCCCCTGCCCCCACCCCTTGCCCAGCGCCTCTCTCCTGCTCTGGCTACAGGCTCCTTCCCCTGGACCTCCCCATCATTCATCAGCCAGGGTTTACCGTGTGGCCCAGCAGGGCCTCTGACATATTAGGGTCTTTTCTGAGTCACCTGCGCCTCGGACATGCCCATGGCTAAATATTTTAATTACTCTCCCTGACGGGTGGCATGTACCCTGGGAGCAGCATTCCCCATGTTATGTATTGGCAGTTATTTACATTTCCAACAAACAAAGACAAGGCAGTGTTAGAGTTTTCCATCCGTCTCTGTTTCAGCCAGCGAGGGCCAGCACTGATTTCTGGCCGTGTCCACTGATACACAGGTCTGCCCTTGTACCTCATAAATAGAAGAAAACCCCATTAATGGGCAACTCAGGCAAGGATTAGACTCAGAGGGCCTTGGCTTTGGAGGTCATTAGATTTCATCGTGCAAACACAATTTGAATACTGAAAGCAGGTAAATAAAATTGTTTTCAAGTACCCAAGTCCCTCTTCTGATGGTGGCCACCGAAGTGCTTGTGATGATGGCCGGACAAGCCAGCCAGGACTCTTCACATCAAGGACAGCGGGAAGACTGCGTGTACTTTCAAAGGCCCCGGCGACATCCCTGTCCACCTATTGTAAGTTACTGAAGACTCATAGTACATCGCCTGCCCCATCCGAAAGCAAGCTTAGTATCTTTGACTGCCTATGCCGTATTCATTCATTCATTCATTCATTCATTCAATAGCAGTTATCAAGACTTTGCTCTGAGCCAGACATCTGAGCTAATTGCTGTGAATAAAGGCATCAGAACATCTGTACCAAAGGAGCTTCCAGTCTGTAGCGAAATAAACACAGTAACAAAACGTGTGTCTATAAATACAGCAGGCAGACAAATGGTTTTACTGGATACTTTTTGGTCCTTTTCCCCTGGCCTCTTTTTCTAAAAATATATTTTTATTGATTTCAGAGAGGAAGGGAGACGGAGAGAGAGATAGAAAAATCAATGATGAGAGAGCATCATGGATCAGCTGCCTCCTGCACACCTCCCACTGGAGTTTGAGCCCACAACCCAGGAATATGCCCTGACTGGGAATCGAACCGTGACCTCCTGGTTCATAGGTCAATGCTCAACCACTGAGCCACATCGGCCCGGGCTCCTCTGGCCTCTTGGTGGCCTCAAAGATATTTCCATTATTTCTGGAACATCCACTGAGCGTGACTCTCTCAGCTTCTTTTTCTACCCAGTTAGAAGTTGGAATCCCCTGAGATCTGTCCTAAGCCCCTTTCTTCTCACCCTCCAGGCTCCTTTCAATCCATTTCTTTCCTTCTGTTGTTCTAACAACCACCTGTCTCGAGGGCAGCCCTCTCCACTACACCTGTATGTTCAACAACCCACTGGCTGCCTCCACTAACTCAACATGTTCCAAACCGAACTCGTTCTCTCTGAACCCCGTCCACCCCAACCCATTTCTATGACAATGTCCTCCATGTTTTATTCATGACATTACCTTCCACCCAGTTGGTCGAGCCTGACCCTGACAATCCCCTGGCACTCCTGTTCCTTATGCTTCATGGCCAGCTAGTCATCAAGTGCTGCTAGTTCTATCTCCTCCGGGTTTCGTGAGCATTTCCCCCACCTCACAGCCACCACCCTGACCCAAGTCCTCACCTTCTCTTACCTGGATGAGGTAATGTTCGGTGTCTCCAGTGCCACCGTAACACGTCCACGGGGCAGAGATGGTGGCCTGTGTCCATTCAGATCGGATTCGTCTACGGCAGCTGTTACTTGAGTCTGCTGAGCCTGTGTCCCTCCTCCCCTGAGACCGGCCCCATCTCTTGAAGCCACATTTGTATGACGAGGTCTTGAGCTTCCTCTGCAGCTCATTTCACGAGGGGTCAACTCGCTGACTCAAACCTGCTCAATTGAGTTCTTTCTCTAGGAATTTGAATTGGGACTAGTAGACACTGTGTGTCTCTCCTTGTGGCTAGAACTAAAATTTAGAACTTGAACCTGAGGCTGTAGGGTGACCATTGCCCCCCCTGTTTTGGGGAAAGCAGAGAAAGAGAATCTGCAAAGAGAGAAAGAGAGAGAGAAGCAGACACACAGAGTGGCGCAAGCAACGAGTGGAGAGAGATCGCTCTTGGATTTCCAAAGGCATTGAGGCTCTTCCTGATTCACTGAATTTCTGGGTAGCTGTACAGTTTACCTGAGCTCCCTTGAGCTGCCTTCTATTCCTTATAGCCAAGTAGTCTTAGCTCACACCGTGGCATTGCCATGCTAATTCCACCCCACTCTAGGCTCCCATTGACTTCAGGACACAGCCCCAGATTCCTAAGCAGCCAAAGGCCATGAGGAACTTTCTAGGCTTCTGGCCTCTCACCGCTTTGTCCGCTGTGCTCCAGTCAGCCCTGAAACGTCCAGTTCTGGGTATGCCATGCTCTCTGCTGTCCATCCCCCCGTCCCCTCACCACACTCCTTTCTAGAATGCCCTTCGACTCCCTCCACCTACTGTGCTGGCTCTGCCTTCAGGCGCCACATCAGGCCAGGTCCTCAGGAAGCAGCTGCCTTGCGTCCAGGCCAGGCCTTGGCCTCTGGAGGGGCACTCCCTCCACACCCTGTATTTTCATTTTATTTTATTTTCAGTTACATTTTATATTCAGTATTATTTAGTTTCAGGTGTACAGCATAGTGATTAGACAATCATATACTTCACAAAGTGTTTCCCCCAATATTTATTACCAGTTTGTGATCCTGTCACCTAGTCCCCCAACCCACCTCCCCTCTGACAACCATACTAGTAAGTCTGTTTTCTGTGTCTATGAGTCTGTTTCCATTTTATTTGTTCATTTATTTTGTTCTTTAGATTCCACATATTAAGTGAAATCACATGGTATTTGTCTTTCTCTGTCTGACTTATTTCACTTAGCATAAGACCCTCTAGGTCCATCCATGCTGTGGCAAGTGGTAAGATTTCATTCTTTTTTTATGACTGAGTAATATTCCATTGTGCATATGTACCACTCATCTATTGGTGGGCGCAGTGTATTTCTTTATAACACTCCCTACAGTCCCCTCTCCGACCGCACTTCAACTCCTGTGGGCAGAGCCAGGCCTGCTCTATCCCAGCGGTGTGTCCGAGGATGAATGATTGCTGGTCAATCATGGAGAAGGAGCAGCTAAGTGCACGAGAGCCAGGGGAGGTTTTGTTCAGGAGTTGGTGTCTGAGCTGAGCCTTGAAGGGCAGGAAGATCCCATTGGAGGCTCTCCCAGGAGTTTAGGGACGTGGATGGGGTCCATGGGGACAGGCCTGGGCTTTCAGGTCAGTTGTTCCTATAAATGTGGGACTTCTCCCAACATCTCGCTTGAAAGGGCTGGTGTGAGGATCAGAAATGGCAAGTCTAGAGTAGCTGGCATTTCTTTTCAATAAATGAAAATGATTATTATTTCCTTTAGGTCAAAGCATACACAATGCTATGGGACCTTGAATAAATCATTCCAACTCTGTGAGCCTCATTTTCATAATCTATGCCATTGCTTCCCTTCTCTACCTCATTAAATTAGTATAAGGACTGAGTCTTTGGAACTCCATAATCCTCAATGCAGTTGCTGCTGTTGTTATTATTATTACTGATTGTTATAATTGTCAGACCTCGGGCCCAGTGAGGTGCCTTTCCCATAAGAACCAGGCAGTCATTCTTTTCTTTTGAAAGCTAAACTGCGAAATATGCAAAGTCACTAGAAATAGACAGAATGATTCCCAGACCAGCACCATTGGAATGTAACTTGGTTGAATATATTAACATAGTAAAGAAGGGTATGTCAATCACAGAATGGAGGAACAGAAAATGTCACAGAGGAAAACAAGGGCTCATGTTGGCCTCTGCGGGGAGGAGGGCAGCTCAGCCAGCGGAAGGGATGCGTTTCTGTTTCCAAAGATAAGGCATGTAGGGGTCCTGAAGATGCCAATCATTTCCTCCCTGCTCCCTGTGGCGAATTAAAGATCTGTGGACGAAAGGGGCCACATGCTAACCAGGGGTGGGCAAACTTTTTGGCTCGAGGGCCACAATGGGTTCTTAAACTGGACCGGAGGGCCGGAACAAAAGCATGGATGGAGTGTTTGTGTGAACTAATATAAATTCAAAGTAAACATCATTACATAAAAGGGTACGGTCTTTTTTTTTTTAGTTTTATTCATTTCAAATGGGCCGGATCCGGGCCGTGGGCCATAGTTTGCCCACGGCTGCCTGACCGGCTCAGGGAAGGCCTGCATGGCTGTCTTGCAAACTCTAAGACCTAAAGTAACCACAAAGGATGGTCTGAAATGAAAACTTTAACTAAAAGCAGTTA
>NW_005871330.1:886334-935398 GCF_000147115.1 Myotis lucifugus
TACCCACCTCAGTGAAAGAAGTATGTGTCCCTGAGAATTGTCAGTCCACTCCCTTCTCAGAGGGAAGGGGGTGTGAAAGGTGCGGGAAGAGTTTAGACAAAAATCTTACACCTGAAAGGGCGAGGGCTATGCCCTCCCCTCCATCTTGCCTGTATACTCCATGTTGGGGCCACGTGTAGCCTTCTTCCCAGAAGCCCAGGCCTCTGCTGGCCACGCCCGGGATTTTAAACTAACCAATGACAATCAAGGGAAGTGCGCGCCATAGATATGACCACATCCTGTGTAACAAGACCCGGCTCACGCCTGGCCAATCGGCAGGGCCCACAATCCCCTTGCGCCACCCCCCTATTAAAGCGGGTTTTTCCCACGGGGGCGGGCACTCTGTTCCTGTCGCTGGGCCGGGAGCAGGGTAGGGCCGGCCGGGAGCAGAGTCGGTCTAGCTAGCCCCAAAATAAAAGGACCTTCTGCTTTTGCATCGAACTGGCTCCCAGAGTGGGTATTTTGAAGATCTTGGAATCCGGGGCATAACACACCTATGGATGAAGACAGTGGAGGGGGGGGGGTGGGGGCGGGGAGGGGGGGGGTAAGGGGCATGGGGTGGGGTGGGAACCAGGTGGAGGGGAGCTATGGAGGGAAAAAAGAGGAACATCTGTAATAATCTGAACAATGAAGATTTATTTTTAAAAAAACACATGAAAAAAAAAAGTATGTGTCTATCATTTTACTTTTTATCCAAGCCCAGAGGGTTCCCTGCTTTGCTTGCTCCCGCCTCTCTCTTCTATCACCAACGAATTTTATGTAACCCACTAAGGTCTCCTCCTTGATCATAATGTATAAAACGAGGTGAAAAACTGCCATTCTCTGGAGCATTATCGAAATACGTTGAGATTCTGCTTCCCGGCAATTGTCGACAGTTTGGCTCAAATAAACTCACAAAATTCTTGACAGGTTTAAATGTTTTTACATTAACAGATCCTACCCAACCTCAGCCTGCTGGGGTCCAACCCCAGCAGGTCCAGGGATCCCCAAAGGTGTGGACGGAGTCGGCGAAGAAGGAATGACACGGAGACAGCCTTCAGTTGATCAGCATAGCAAGGTTCTCCCTCCAGGATCTCCAGCCAAGTTCTGGTCAGGATCTCCAGCGAAGTTCTTGTCAGGATCTTTAGCCATGTTCTCTCGCTAGGTTCTCCAGGCAGGTTCGGTCACCAGGTTTCTAGTCAGGTTCTCTTGCCATGTTCTATCCAGGTTCTGTAGCCAGGATCTATCCAGGATCTTTTGCCATGTTCTCTCGCTAGGTTCTTTGTCTAGGTTCTGTCTCTAGGTTCTGTCTAGGATCTCCAGCCAAGTTCTGTCTCTAGGTTCTGTTTCTAGGTTCTGTCTCTAGGTTCTGTCTCTAGGTTCTGTCTCTAGGTTCTTCAGCCAAGTTCTGTACCATGTTCTGTTGCCATGTTCTCTAGCTAGGTTATGTCGCTAGGTTCTTTGTCTAGGTTCTGTCTCTAGGTTCTGTCTAGGATCTCCAGCCAAGTCCTGTCTCTAGGTTCTGTTTCTAGGTTCTGTGTCTAGGTTCTTCAGCCAGGTTCTCTCGCTAGGTTCTGTTTCTAGGTTCTATGTCTAGGTTCTGTCTTCTGTTGTCTTGTTACATCTGTATTTATACCAGTTGATTTTAATCCTGTCAATTTCTATTCCAAAGGTTAGGGCGTTGTTTCTTATCTCCATTCCAGGGAGTAAAGATTATGTAGTTTAAGCGTGATTGTTCTTAGTTAAAGTGATTAACTACCCGCCCGGCACTTAGTTAAGGGGTTTTATTCCCTCTCTAACTTCAGGGAAAAATTCCTACCTGGGGAAACAACCTTTCTCGGAGAGGTGACCTTGGTTAAACACATAGCGCCAAGAAGTGGAGCAAACATATTAAGAACAGTATGCCATATATGCCAGGTCCCTTGAAACATATGCTGTGCAGATGTTTCTTCTCTGCAGCGACTGTGTCAAGCAGCAAGGATGGACCGGCTCCCGGCATCAGCCCAGAGGTGGCAGGCCTTTGTAGTAAACGCCCCTCCCTGCTGGCCCAGCCCCCTGATGCTGACCATGACTGGCAGAGTGAACCCCAGCTTAGAGCGGGCTCAGTTTCTCTGTGTTCTGGGGATCTGGGTCAGGGATGGGGAGACCGATTCAGCTGGCTGTAGCGTCACCAAGCTGGAAGGTTGGAAGGTCACTGGGACAGAGGCCTCCATCTAGGGATGGCTGTGCTGAAGCCTCGTGCAAACAGAGGAGCAAGCAAACACTGTCTGCAAGGAGAGAAGAATAAATAAGATGCATGGAGAGCAGAGAAGGGCCAGGAGGGGGGAGACAGGAGGAGAGGGAGAGGGAGAAAGGTCCACTGAGTTTTCTGGTTCTGTAGTCTTGCTCTGCTTCTACACAGCCTTCCTTTTCCACTTAAGCTCCAGTGAGTGGGTACATGTTCCATGTAACTAATCCGTGTCTAAGGTAGAATTTGAGCCATCAGCCTTGACTAGCTTTCCTTGGGAAGGTCATCCCACCGTGAGTGGGATGGGTGGCTCAGGCAGAATAGTCAGGTGAGGATGCAAGCCCGGGTTGGCCTCCCACCGCCCTCTAGCACCACAAAACCAGTAGCTGCTGCAGGATATGTTCCCCATGTGCTGTATTAGTTTTCTCTTGCTGTTGAAACAAATTAATGCAGCCTTCGTGGCGAAATCTGTACACCTTCCTACTGTGGTCCTGCAGGTGGGAAGTTCTAATTGCTCTCACTGAGCTATGAGGAAGGGGCTGGCTGCATTCCTTCTGGTGGTTCTAGGGAGGAATCCATCTCCTTGTCCTTTTCCTGCTTCCAGAGGCTGCCCACATGCCTTATCTCGTGGCCCCTTCCCCCATCGTCAAAGCCAGCAGCACAGCAGCTTTCTGACTGCTTCTGTGGGCATTCCTCTACCTCGGACTTTCCCTTCTGTGTCCCTGCCACTGTGGAGGCCTCCGGCGGTAACACCGGGCCCACCTGGATAAGTCCGGCTGATTTCCCCACTTCAAGGCCAGGGATCGGCAACCTTAATTTCATCTGCAGCCTTAACTCCCCTTCTCCGTGTAACCTACACTTCACAGGTTCTAGGGATTCGGCCGCGGGCATCTTTGGGAGGGCACCATTCTGCCTGCCAGATGTAGCTTCACTAAAGGGGAGAAAGAACAAAATGTCGACATATAGCATTCTCTGAAAATACTCATTTTGGCTTAGGAAGGAAGCTTTGATGCTAAATGAATAGGCTTGTGAGTTTTCTTTCTCTGCTTGGAACATAAGACCCGAATCCATGCTTGCGGTTCATAGTTCACTTCTCTGTAGTATTTAGGTTTCCTTCACTAGAAAATTCAGGTAATAATAGTATCATTTGGAGGATTTAAATGAAAATCAAATATGTTTTTTTAAAAACTTGATAAATGCTTATTTTCTTCTTTCCTTTTTCTTTCCTATCAGATCTTGACAGCCTGGCAGCCTGAGTGGAATTTTCCAATAGTGCTTCTCAGTGAGAGGACTTGCACTGGCTCCCTCGGGGACCTGGGGCAGGAACCTGGAGCGGGCATTGCACCACGGCCATGAGCATTGTCTCTCTTGCTTCTTCTCCACCATATTTGGGGTCTTTATATCTTGGGAGTGTGAACCCCCACAGGGTTTCCCTTTGTCATTCTTTCCTCTCAGCCTGAAATGACAAGAGCCAGGGAGCCCAGGGAGAGATGTGTGGGGGCTGCCAGGTGGGAGCTGCCGGATGGTGATTTTCAGGGCCCTGTGATGGGAGGAACGGGAAAAGTCCCAGTGGACTGCATCCTGGCCATGGCTGAGAGCAAGTTTCTCCCTGTCCCTCCGAGCAGCTCACTGTTCCTTTAAGGCCTCACCATCTATAAGTGCGTGAGCTCTGTGCACGCCTGGACCACGGTCAAGGGCTTCTGAAGGGAGCACTTTCCTCTTTCATGTCTGATGGAGCTGGAAAGCCATTGCCTCGTCGCCCTGGTGTACAGAGGGGGTTAGTGAAGGAGCCACTTGCCTGGCTTGTAATGAAGACTCTGCCGGGTGTAAATGGTGCCCCTCTGGAACCAGTTCAGACGTCAGGGACTCTTGACAAAGCGTCCTGGAAACTTACTCCTGTTGTGGCTGGAAAGGCAGTCTGCTAATCAGGCAGCAGGGCTCCTTCCAAACTTCCTTTTCCTCTCCATGTCAGCCACAGCACCCTGTAACCTCAGCGGCAGCTCACACAGCATCCCACAGGCACTAGCACTGCTTTGGACTCGTGGGTTCCCAGTGGAATCTCAGAGTCAGACATGCTCGTGTGCAAATCCCAGTTCTCCAGAGAGCAGCGGCCACTTCACCCGAGGGTCAGTCCTCTTGGCTGTGAGCTGGGACTCCTGGCCGTGTCCTAGGATTGCCGTCTGCTTAAAGTCTCCTTGCAACAGGGCTGGACCTGATTAAGCACTTGGGAACTAATCCCACGCCTTCCTTTTTGGGTTCTCTGCACCCAATGCTTGCATGCGCCTTAGTTAAAATCAGTCCCCTCTTTTAAAAACCTGGTATTCAATTACAGAAGGTCCTCCTCAGACAAAGAGGAACCCACCCTTTCTCCACCATCCCTCCTGGGGCACCACAGGCATTTGCCTTTCCAGGTTTGACAATGAAGGAAGAAGGAGTGCGCTCTGGGAGGCAGGCTGTGGGATGGCACCCCGGGCACAGGGACCCCAGGCAGAGTCAGGCTCAGGGAAAGGCAGTTTCCGGGTGGGCAGGCCCCCGCCCTCCAGGTGAATACATCACAGTAAAGAAGGGCTGTGCCCATCAGGGGAAGGGCTGTCAACTCTGAATGTCAGCAGAGACAAATGCCAGCAGGGTCCACCCAGCACATGCCAAGGAAGAGGGAGCCTGCCCAGTGACAAAGTTCTCACTCAACCGGGCAGAGCGTGGGGCCCACACACTTCATATGTCCCAGGGCCCATGGGCAACACCATCCCCCTGTGAATGGAGCGCGGGGCTGTCCCGGCCGATGCCTTGGGCACGGGGCTATCACCTCCCCTGTTCTGACTCAGGGACCCCCGCAGCCTCCAGCCGGCGATCCTGCTTCTCTGGGAGTTTGCTCCAGGATAAGAGGGCTGCTCCTAGGCACTTAGGTCTTGGTGTCAGGAACTTCTCAATGTGAAGGACCCGGCACCTGGGTGTGTATGTCGGTGCTTGTGCTTGGTGAAGGTGCCTCTCCTGATAGACGGTCCCTTTTCAGATTTTGTCACATGCAAGTATCAGATTCCAGACCTGGGATCACAGAAAACTCCCTGAGGTAAGTAACAGCAGCTCAGGGGACATCTCATGAGACAGTCTGCTGGCCTGTCCTCTTCGTGACAACCAGCTGGCATCTCACGAGGGAGGGCATTTCACCTGTTGACACCAGGAGTGCTCTTCATGTCACTCGGTACCACCCAGGGGCATGTTACCTGGTGGAAAGATCCTGGGACTTAGAACCAAACAGAATTCGGTTCCATTACCTCCCCGCTGCTTTCTATCTACATGACCTTGGGCTTGGAACTTAACAGTGCTGGCCACCGGTTTCTCCATCTGTAAAATGGGATTCCTCGCGGGGCTGTTGAAGGATGAAAGTGACAACGCTTAGCGACTGTAGCCACGACTGTCCTGTGCATGGAGAGGGACTCACCGGATGGGGACGATGACAAGGTATGGGTCTTCTATTCCTTTATATGCTCAGAATCTGTGATGTCAACAGTCTAATCCAGTCTAATACATAAGCTCCAGACTCTGCTTCCAGAACTGTAGTCTATATCAGGTTCAGAAGTCAGCAATGAGGAGGCACTGTGATCGCTTCCTCTCTCGTTCCCACCCAACCTCCCTGACTCACCAGCAGGCATTTTAGGGCCCTCCTGTGTCAGGGCCACAGGTGGGGCTGAGCGGAAACACAGAACAGGTGTCTCCTGACAGCTGTAGCTTGCTGTGGCGGGTGTGCACAGATGGCACTCTCCCCAGGGCACTTTTGTGGATTCCTCAGGGAACTCCCAACTGCATCCCCGTGAGGTGGGTGAAGCCATCACAGGCTGGCTGCGTCCGATTCCTCCCTCTCGGCACCTGGGTGCCCACAGGCACAGCCTCAGCCCTCTGCTGAGACCACTTCTCCATGGCCAAGCTCCGTCTTCCTCTTCCTTATTAACAGATTCACTTGTACCCGATTATAAAGGCAATACACGTGACAACAGAATATTTCTAAAAATAGTGGAGCACAATATAATTAGTCAAATTCCTGCCACCTACCACCCAAATATTCATAAATCAATGGATGAAGAAACAAACTGAGACGTACCTATGAGTACACTCAGCAATAAAAAGGAGTGAACACCTGTTACGCACGAGGGCATGGCTGAGTCCAAAACCAGTGAAAGGAGACAATGGAAGGTACATACTGTCTGTTCCATTCACATAAAATGGTCAGAAATGCACACGGATTCAAAGTGACAGGAAGCAGAGCAGTGACCGCCTTTTGATAAGGGAGCAGGGAAGGTGGGGAGGGATGGGTTACAGAGGAGCAGAAGGAAATGTTTGTGGATGAGGGATGTTCATTATCTCGACTGTGAGGTGGTTTCATGGGTGTATCCCATTGTGTCCTTTAACTGTGTGTAGTTTATTCATGTCAATTACATCTGAATAAAACTATTAAAAACTAGAGGCCAGGTGCATGAAATTCGTGCACTCGGGGGTGGGGGTGGGGGGTCCCTCAGCCCAATTGCAAGAGGGTGCAGGCCAGGCTGAGGGACCCCACCAGTGCACGATCCGGGCCTGGGCAGGACTCAGGAGGTTGGCTAGCCAGGGAGAGACTGTGGAAGGGATCCAGGGTGTGTCCAGCCTGTCTCGCTCAGTCCCAATCAGCCGGACCCCAGCAGCAAGCTAACCTACTGGTCAGAGTGTCTGCCCCCTGGTGGTCAGTGCATGCCATAGCTAGTGGTTGAGTGGCCTTAGCATATCATTAGCATATTACGCTTTGATTGTTTGAATGGATGACCAGATGACCGGACACTTAGCATATTAGGCTTTTATTATATAGGATTCTTACCATGTGAAATATTTGGATCGTCTTCTTCTAGCAGATTCATGGCTGGCTCCTGCTTCCAGGCTTCCATCTGGACCCTGGCCACAGGCCCTTTGTCTCACCCTCAGTGGGAGCGCAGGTTGCTCATAAGGCCGACTCCATAAACTTGACCCTGCACCCACCCAGCCTTCAGGAAGCTTGCACTCAGTGCCCCTAGCAGTTCATCCTTTGTTGTGATGGTGGTTAATTCTCACCAGAGGAATATTTTTTCCACTGATTTTCAGAGAGTGGAAGGGAGGGATGGAGGGGGAGAGGGAGAAACATTGAACCCTTGACCCTTGGGTGAGTGGGCTGATGCTCTAACTACTGAGCACACTGGCCAGGGTCCTCTTTGTCTTTCTGGAGGGGGTGTCCACAAAGCACCTTTCTCCTTTGTCTCACCTGTGTGTGGAGAGCAATCCACACAGAGTACCAATCCCTCTCCTCAAAGACCTCATCACCTCTCATCTTGTCCTCCCCCTGTGAATCCGGCTTTCTCGTTAGTGGCTGGAAACTGGATGGAGGCCTAATGGGAGCAGCAGGAGCCGTGCCAGTGCCCTTCGCCAGACCTGCACACCTGGCCCAGCACCTCCAGGTGGGTCTACTTGGCGCCCATGTTCTCAGCCTTCATGGGTATATCCAACTGTGTCCTTTAACTATGTGTCCTCAGAGCTGACACTGAGACAGGAAAAGTCTCATTTGAATAACCTGTTCCACTTCACTTTGCTTCGTTAGGGTACAAAGACATTAATTTCTTCCCAACGTATTTTTAGAGGCATTTTTATCAAAAGGCAGCAAACATTTTCTCTGAGCACTGAGGCCCTAAGCAAGGGCTGCTCCCCTTGGAGGATGCACAGGCATGGAGGATGCACAGGCACCTGCTGGAAGATGTGCAGGCCCTTTCGTTACTTTGAGAACACCAGGCAAATATTAATACCGTAAAATATGACAAGTGCCAGGAAGATGCATATGTGCCAGGCACCACCCAGACCTGATGCTGCGTAGGGACCAAGGTGGCCCTGCCCGAGTGGATTACCTGGCAAGCTGGGCAATAGAATGGCGACCTGGACACAGGTGAGGCATGAGCTGGGGCCAAAGGGCTGCATGGCTGCCCTCTAGAGCAGTGGTTCCCAAACTTATTTGGCCTACCGCCTCCTTTCCAGAAAAAATATTACTCAGCGCCCCCTGGAAATTAATTTTGTTTAAATTTTAATAGCAATTAAACAGAAAGATATATGTATGAATGTTTCTACCTTTTTCGTAAAATATAGTAAAGAAAGGTGTAAATTAGAAACATTGAAGTTTGAAATTATGAAACTATTTATTGAACTCAGAATAGAAAGGTAATACAAAAAAAGTTAAATGCACCTGTGGCCATCACAGCCCCCCTGGATCGCTGCAGCGCCCACCAGGGGGCGGTAGCGCCCACTTTGGGAATCACTGCTCTAGAGGCATCCTCTGGGAAGGAGTTGGGATTGGACAGTGTGAGAGTTAGCCACTCTCCAGGGGAGCCAGGAATAGCGCCTGTACTAAGATAGAGGATCTTAGAGAGCTCAGACACCACCAGCATCAGGATGGATCAGATCTAGTCCCTCCGCACCAGTCAAACCACACCCTGGTGGAATGTGAGTGATGGGAGTGGAATCGTCCTTATCGAGGAACCAGGGGCCTGTGAAAGGCCCTGTTAGGATTTAGATTCACAGAGGATGATAGAGGAGAAAATTTAAGGAGGAAAGAAAGAAGAGAGTTGACCAGGTTTCCCCATCTGCACCCCAGTTCCCAGTCCCCTAGACGCTGGGTGAGGGGTGCTGAGTCATATGGGAGAGTGAAGTTTTAAATGAGGTTGAACCAAGGTTTAATAACAGAAAGTGCCTAGAAGTCTACAGAACTGGACCCAGATCTCAGGAAGAGCCAAGCGGATTTCTGCGGACCACAGCTGGTAATGAAAACGCGGAGGTTTACCATGTATTATAAACTAAGTGTCTTATGCAGCCTCATTCAGTCCTCACTATAACACCATGAGGCCAGGGCTATTAGTAACAGACTCCTCTTTGCGGATGAGGGAACGAAGATACACAGAAGTTACGTAACTTGCCCAAGGTCATCCAGCTTGAACATGGACTCCAGCCCTCCTGGCCCTCGGCCTATTCTGCAGCTTCATGAAGTTTCTCATGGACCATCTGAGGAGCCCAGGAGTTCTCCCAGGTGCTAGAGAGAGGCCAGAGCGGGTGGAGAGGAAGCTGGGGTCAGAGGGCGTGGGATCACTGGGAGGACCGCGATTTTATTGCGTTAAGGGAAAAATCACAGGCATCTAAAGGAATTGCTGCTGCTTCTGCGCAGTCCTGGCGCTCTGGGGGCGTCTCTATCAGCACGTGGAGCCGGCGGCTTACGTGCTTACCTCTCCTGCAGGACTGGAAACGTGTCACAGCAGGGACCGCACCTCAGTCATATCTCCTTCACTCTGCCCGTTACACGGCACAGTGATGGCATATAGTAAACATTTAGTACATGTTTATTGAGTGAAAGTAAAGGGGGAATGAATTCTTAATGATCTTCAAAAATTTCATTTTCCCACAGCCCATTTAATTTCAAAGAAACTCAGGTACTTTTACAGTATCATGACGATAATAATGATAATATTAATAATTGCATTCACCATGTGCTGAGCACAAGGTGCACACTCTGTGCCACATACTTTATGTTGAATATACATACATATATATACTTTATATTGAATATATATACATGCATATACACTTTATATTAAATATATACATATATACTTTATATTGAATATATATACATGCATATACACTTTATATTAAATATATATATACATACATATATACTTTATATTGAATATGTGTACATACATATACTTTATATTGAATATATGTACATACATGTGTACTTTATGTTGAATATATGTATATACATATATACTTTGTATTGAACATATATACATACACATATATTGAATATATACACACATACATATATACTTTATATTAAATATATACACACATATATACTTTATATTGAATACATATATTTTATATGAATATATATGCACAAATACATACATAGAGAAAGAGAGGAACTCAAGCTTTGTGTCACTAGTAGTCCTTTTGGTTTCTCAGGTGTGGCCACAAGGTGGTGCTGTGACACCATTGTCACCTCTGTACTTCTCTGGGGTAGTGAGCAGCTTGGACCAATTCTGAGGGGCTGTCAGGACCGCTGGGGGCCTCCTGGTGATTATGATGGCCAAGGCGGGGGCCTTGCCCCAAGCCCTGAAGTTGAGGTTAAGGGTTTTCCAGTTTAGACCCAGGACAGAGCCTTTGAAAGGACTCTCACTAAGCCAGGGTGCATTTTCTCCCTGTAGACATCTGAAAATTATTCACTTAGTTTATCAAGAAATGATTGAGTCTCGACTCTCCCCGCACCCCCTTTGTCTTCACACCCTCTGCTTTAGACTAAGTTGGAACTGGGCGAGGCAGGAAAGCCATTAGGACGAATTCTCACATTCATGAAAGACATGCTTAGGCATTTAATGTTACATTCAAATAAGACTAAACATAGGGACATTACGTTCCTCCTGATGTTAAAATTGTTCATTTGTTCCATGAAAAATATTTAAATTCTACCACTATTTTTGTACCCTCTCTTTTAGCATATCTTCATATTTTAATATTATATGAGTATCCTCAAAAAATTGGAAGTCTGCAGGGCTCCTCTCTGAGCTTTTGGAGAACTGAAAAGCTTGCAGGCTCACCAAAAAGGCTAACTGGTCACATTTCTCTCATGTCCTGGTTTTTGCGCTGGCTGATTCCCACTCCAGGAACGCTTCCCCCCACGTCCCCACCCCCAGTTGCCTGACGGCTGCTTGTCCTTCAGATCTCAGTTTGGACATCAGCTCCTGTGCGAAGCAAGTCTCTGTCAGATGCTCCTAAAGCACCTATTTCTACCCCACTGCAGTGCTAATACACTGCTGTTGTGGACCCTCAGAAAGAAGACGCCTACTCAGAGGGCTCCTGGGGCTAACTGGGCTCAAACGAAGACTCAGAGCCCAGCATCCACTGCTACACAGGGCCTCTCAGGTAAACCACACGTCAGGGAGAAGCCTGCACGAAGCTGCCTGCCTCCCACGCTGAGCTGCCTGTCTGCACTGTGTTCCTGCCACCTGAGCCAGCCCTTATAAAGGAGTTCCTGGAGTTGTGTTTCAACCAGTAAGACTGAGGCTTCCCCTGTCCAATTGGAGCTATGCAGCTATATCTCTACATCAGCATCTTCACTGACCAATCAGAATGGTTCCATTCTGACCAATCAGAGCAGTGTCTTTTGGATCAATGAAACTATAAGGATTTTGAACCCTCATTTGCATGAGGATGGACCAATCAGGGACCAGGGGCAGGGACTTCTGTCTATGGAAGTCAGCTCTTTTCTGGCTTGGAGTGCACTTTCCCTAGGCCGTGTTTCTGGCTGGAGCGGAGACATCTCACCAGAGCAGAGCAGAGCTGAGCTGAGCTGAGCTGTCCACCCACAGGGGGGCCTTGCCCCAGAGCCACCTCTCAGCCCTGCTGTTTCACTGCGGTTGCTGCTTCATAATGGAGCTGTAACACCATTGAGCTGTTCTCACAGCCCTGCTGTTTCACAATTGGGCTGATTGCACTGAATAAAGTTTCCTTCTTCATTGTACCCCAGATTGGGGATCCCTATTGGTGTTGCATTGACACCAGTGACCATCAGTTGACACTGTCATTCCTGTCTCCTTTGCTGTGTTCCCTAAAAGGCCAAGGGTCCTCCTCCACTTGGGGTCTACAGACCTTTAGATTATCCTTTAAGCCCTTAACATTTTAAATTATTCTGAACTGCCACAACAACTACAACACCCCAGAGCCCTCCCACAATTACTGACTAGTTATGTGTGGACTCAGCTGGGGTTCTTCCAGGGCTCCTGCTCATCTTGAATGGGCTTGTTTAAGTCTCTGGGGATACCTGGCTGCTGACTGATCTAGGTCAGCCTTGGCTGGGGCAGCTGGGCTCTGTTCCAGGTGTTTCTCATCTCCCTTCTGGACTAGAGGGGCAGCTCAGGCTTGTCCTTCTCATGCTGGTGGCGGAAGTGCAAAATATAAAGCCCCAGAGTGCAAGCCCATTTCACGCTTCTCCCGTGTCACTCCTGCTGACATCCCATTGTCCATAGCAAGGTACACGGACGGGCTCAAAGCCGAGTGGTGGGGCACGTCCAACCTCCCTTTGTTGGAAGGTCCTGCCAAGCTACATGGCCAAGGGCATGATACAGAAACAAGTGAAGAATTGGGCCATTGCTTCCATCTACCAAGGACTGTATGCCAAAATACTTGTGTAGTTTCTGGGAAGATGATCTAAATCTTTCACCAATTTCTTATTGTGATTCATGTCCCCAAAATTTCAAGAAACTCCAATATATACTCATCCTTGAGTTCAGGGACTGTATCATTTTTATTCTTGTTTCTTTAAAGCCTAGAATAGGACCTGGAGCATTGCAGGTCCTGAACAAATGTTTGTTGAATGAATGAATGAATGAATGAACGAATGAATGAATGAACGAATGAATAAATGAATGCCTTCTGTATGCCAGCTCTGTGCTAGATTCTGAGGATATAGAATTGAACCGAACAAGGCTTTTTCCCTCAAGGAGCTTCTGCTGTGAGCCTGAGAGAGTTGTTGTTCAGAGGGCGGGGTCAGGACAGCCTCCAGCCTCGGCCACAATAAAGTCTGCATCATCCTGAGATCTTGGGAGTGAAAGTCAAGAGAGGACCAGCTTTAGAGGAGACACACTAAGTCAGTGGTCAGCAAACTCATTAGTCAACAGTATCAACAGAGCCAAATATCAACAGTACAACGATTGAAATTTCTTTTGAGAGCCAAATTTTTTAAACTTAAACTATATAGGTAGGTACATTGTTATTAACTTAATTAGGGTACTCCTAAGCTGGCCTTTGCTAAAAACATCCTCAATCTGATTGAGGTACGTTCACTGAGGTCGACCCCTTCCAACTCTCCCATCCACACTTGTCTTGTATACTTGTTTCGTCTATCTCCTTTCATTCATCCTCTCTATATGTCCAAACCATCTCAACATACCTTTCTCAATCCTCGACACTACATCTTCTTTCACTCCGCAATGTTCCCTAAAATTAACTTAATAAACTTTACTTAAAGTTTTAAGTCAACTTCGCACTGTACGTGCGTGCCCGCAAGTGGTATTTTGTGGAAGAGCCACACTCAAGGGGCCAAAGAGCCATATGTGGCTTGCGAGCAGCGATTTGCTGACCACTGTGCTAAGTGGATAAGCTTGACACCCCCAGTTCCCAGTGTGGACCAGCATTAGGAATCATATTAACAAACACACACGTGGGCTTAAAAAATGCAAGTGGAGACCTCATATTTATTGGTGTCACCAAGTGAATAATGGATTTTCTTAGCAACTCATTCCAAAATCCCTCTCAGAGGAGGAAATTGCCTCTGCCTAGGAAAATATCTTGACAAACCGCGAAGGACAGAAGGTGAGACCCCAAAGGCATGGGTGTCCAGAGAAACAAATGCTTTGTTCTCTCCTCACCTGGAAGGAGAGAGAAGAGGGATCGAAGACGGCGGGGTCAGAAAGGAGGTAAGACCTGGGGTGGCAAACTACAGCGGAGACCCATCTGGGAGAGAGAAGTAAGAACCCTGTAAGCAAACCTCCCTGGGCCTCCGCAGAAATAAGAAATGATTTTCGGTGGATTGTTGGGAGTTGCTCTGTTTTGTGACCCCCAAGTGTGTGGCCCTCTCAAATGCATTCTGCACTTTGTTGGCTCCTGCTTTGTTATGCTCTTGTAGGAAATGAGAAAAAGACCGAGTTATTCCTCAGGATCGGTGTGGTCCCAAACCCAGACAGAGGATTTGGAGGCAGGAAGCTGGAGGCGGAGGTGCCCAGGCTCATCTTAGGAGCCTGGAGAGGGTTTTGGATGCCAAGGGACTGTGGCACCTGGGGCGGCCCAGGCTCAGCTTGATGGCACGTCAGGTGATCTGTGTGTGACACTCGCCGCACCACACCATCTACTGGGCACCTTTGGGATGGTTGTTTAAGTTTTCTCTGCTCCTGCTCTCTCACCTCTAAGCGGAGGAAAATAGTGGTTAGTCCCCATGAAGTCCTCGGAGAATTGAACGAGTTAATGGATACAGAACACAAAGTATAGCACTCCGCACATATGTAACCTCAGGACCTGGTCCTGTCCTGTTTTTCTTTTTTAATCCTCATCCGAGGATATTTTTTAATTGATTTTTTAGAGAGAGAGGAGGGGAGGAAGGGAAACATCAATCAGTTGCACCCACATGCACCCTGACCAGGGATTGTACCCTTTTGGTGTATGGGACGACATTCCAACCAACAGAGCCACCTGGCCAAGGCCCTGTCCTGGTTTTAATAAAATCCAGAATCCAACTTTGAACCTTGGATACACAACTTATGAGCTACATTTGTGAAATGCCACTCATGAGCAACGCTGTGAACCCTGCATTGCTACCCCTGAAAACCCCACTCTGAGTCCTGGGTCCCCTTAAAACCCCACTCCGCACCCTGGTCAGAAGAGACAGGTGTGAGCTTCGCCTCCTGTCTCCTTGCCAGTCGCCTTGCAAATGCAGCTCCTTTCTCCTCTCAAAAGCCAGTGCCAAGGCTGCTGCATGCGTCAGACACTGGACCCTCGTTCAGTAACACATGCACTCATACATGTCGCTATCGCTGATTCCGTTGTTACATTATTGCTTTTGTTTTTGAATAGCTGACATCTGGTAGCGCTGGCCCAGTGGTTGGAAGTAACACAGGACTGGGAACCAGAAAGCAAGTGTCGAGTCTCAGCTCTGCCCTTGGCTGCCATGCGACCTTGAGAGTCAGCCGTCTTCCTCTCTTAACTGAGGCCATTTGACAAGGGTTGTTTTTCTTCTCGACCTGCAGGAGGCGCCTTGGCCCCACAGCTCAGCCTGCAGGCTTCCCGCCCCACAAAGTCCGACTTGACATTGGAGGAAGGAGCCCTGGGTTACAGTCCACTCAGAAAGCCGTTTTCCCCACTCAGCACAACACTGGAATGAGACTTAGTGTGCTTGTTTACACCCCTGGGGAAGCTATTTCCCTTTTCACTTAATTACCTGATACCCAGACATTGCTGTGCAAAATTCGCCTCGGATACATTCTGTAAAGTCATCCAGACTCGCTGGTTTGCCGCTTTGATTAAAATGTGCAATTTTCCCCAAGCTTCGGCACCTCGTTAAATAATTGTACCGCCTGTGAGAAAGCAAGCAGCACGCTCTGGGGCACAGAAAACAAGATGAATGCAGTGCCCAGACAGCAGATGTTCTGCACTCCGCCCCCTGGGCCAGCACCTGATTGCTGGGTCAAGTGCTGGGCAGATGGACGCTGCCTTTAGGTGGCTTCCTTTCTGCAATCTTATCGGGCAGGAGCATGCCCTAGAGCGGGGCAGAATCCCCTCGGCCCACCCTTTCCTGGCTCCGTGTCTGCCTGGCTTGGGCCCAGTCCTAGAGAGAGACTACCCAGTGGTTGGCTGCCCACTGGCAAGCTGGCTCAGCCCAGGCAGCGTCAGAAAGGTCTCCAGTGACTGCTTTGCACTCCATGTCCACACTTAGAGGGCGCCGCGATGCTCTTGATTCAAGTCCCACTTTCTCACTCATTAGGGATGGTGACCTTCAGCATTTCACTTCAACTCCCCACCTCTTTTCTTTTACAAAATCAGAAAGTTTGACACTGCAGACGGCCCTCTACTTACTCATTTGCACTGTCTGTAGCCTTGAGCTGGTGATGTATAAATACCTCTCTGAGACTCAGTTTTCTCACCTGGAAAAAGTGGCTGAGAGTTGACGTGAGGATTAAATCACTTGAGATAATATGTTTAGTTCCTAACACACAGTATCAGGCACAAAGATGGAGTTAGTTGGGGTGATAGTGTGGTGGTCTGTTTGGGATTGAATCTCCCTTCTGTCATTTTTTTACCTGTGACCTTGGACAAGTTGCCTATCTCTTGTGGGCCTCTGTTTCCTAATCTGTGAATAGAAATAATAAATGACTATCTTACAAGGTGTGAGGAGGGTGAGATTAAATGAAATGATCTATCTTTAGGATCACACACATTCACCTGTCCGGCATAGAGTAGGTGTCCCCTAAGTGCTGTATCATCGAAGTGATGATTACCAATGGCATAAGAAGCCAATTTTTAAGCTTCAGAATCTTCAGAAAGTCAATCTAAAATGATGTCCCAACCAGTGTGGTCCAAGAAGACACAGGATGATGTTAGTTGACAAAGGTGTTTGTGGAAAATTCTTTTCTCTATGTTCCAACTCCAAGATATGGGAATTGAGAATCTTGGAGAATCTTGGGTGACATAGATCCTTCTTGAATTTTCCTTTTTGTTCCACAGGACATGGCAAGGAATCTGAGGAACCAGAGTGGGAAAGAAGCAGACCATCTGACACCTTCCAAATTTATGCATCCATCTATCCATCATCCATCCATCCATCCATCCATCCATCCATCCATCATCCATCCATCCTTGATCAAGCTCTCACTACGTGCTGTACTGTAAACGCTGCTCTTGAGGTTTTTACTCTTGAGGTTTTGATGTTGCCAAATGAATGGGAGCATTCCTCCTTTCCCATGTGTCAACTTCATCTTCTAGCTGACATAAGAGGGGTTTATTCAAGGTACAAGATGCTGGAAGCCTTTTTGTCCAATCCTCCCTGGTCTGAGTGTACCATGGGAACATGGTTGCATAGGGGTAAATTGAAAATGTTGACCCACTAAGGAATTAGACACATAAGACCTCCCTTGCCCTTAACCATCTACCCTGAGGCTGGCTTACTTATAGCTAAAAGCAGAGACAGAACCATTTGAGTAAGTGAACACTTGAGAATATGAAATTTCCTAGGACAAATAAGTTTGAGTATGCTTTTCCACCCAGAGGTAAATGTGATCCTTAAGGAGTTAACATAGTTAGACCATGGTCCTTCTTATCTCAGGACCTTGAGCATGCTAGTTATACCACCTTAACTTACTCGGTACTTACACTTTACAACACTTATCAGCAGTGTGATGAATTATAGTCGTCAATTGCTCAATGTTAGTTTGCCTGACTAGAGTGTAAGCTCCATGAGGACAGAGATCATTCATACCACAAATAGCTACAACTCACCAAATGCACTCCAGGCACTGTTCTCAGTCCTCCAGACACAGCCTGCCTCAGAGAATTTCATTCTCAGTCCAGGGATGGCAATAAAGGGTGTTGTGACGACTTAATAGGGTGGTCAGGCGGCATGCAGGCAGAGACCTGAGAGAAGCGAGGGACCGCATCGTGAGGATATCTGGAGGAAGAGCATTTCGGGAAGAAGGATGGAAAGTGCAAAGGCCTTGAGACTGAGCCATGCTTAGTGCATTCAACAAACAGCAGGGAGATCAATGTGGCGGGTACAGAGTGATCCAATTCTAGAACGGTGGAAGATGAAATCATAAAAGCAGCAGGTGGCCCCGGCTATTACTCTGAGCAAGATGGGAAGCTGTTTTTGAGCAGAATGGTGGCATAATCTGATGAACATTCAAGGAGTCCCCTGGCTGCCATGTGAGCAGACTGTCATAGGGCACAGGTGGAGGCAGGGAGTTGCTAGCAATTGCATATCCAGGCTTATTCTAGGGTGGTAAGAAGGAGACGTTCTACATATTGTGGAGGTAGAGCGTGGTACTCTGTTCCACACATCAGTTCTCAATCCCAGGAGAGGACACCAAACACTTCTACCTGTTGCCTCTTGGAATTGGAGTCACCAGGGAAAACAATAGTCAAGCACTGGATGGAATAATGTTTTGCTGACATAGAGAAGAGACAGAGTAAGACCAGCTCCAGTGGTGCGCGTTAGTCCCTCAGGGCTAGCAGATCCCCCTCGGCAGCTGACCCAAGACAATTGGCCTGTGTGCACCCTCCAGTGATGCAGTGAATACTGAAACCGGTGTGGGGGGGGTGGGGTCTGAGGGCCATTGATGTACATTCTTGAGTTGAACAAAAGAACACTCACTGTGCCTGGATAGGGGCAGATTCCCACACAAGGTGCGAAGCCCAGCACAGGCTGTGCGGGCTCTTTCTCTTGGTAAGGAGGTGTAACAGGCCCAAAGCCCATTCTTATGTGTCTATGTGGGGGGTTGAAGGATAGTGTGCATGAGGCTACCTTTGCCAAGATAGTTTACAGAATTTATTGTTTGAGGGTTGGGAGTGAGGGAAAGAGAGGAAGCAAGAATGACCCCAAGAATTTTTAATGGAAGAATGAGGTGGCAGTTACTAAAGACTATGGAGAAATAAGTGTGTGTGTGTGTGTGTGTGTGTGTGTGTATGTGTATGCTTGCACAAGTGCGTGCTGCAGAGGCATGAATCAGGTCTTGGGTTTTCTTCATGCCGAGTTTGAGGTGACTATTATAAGTCTAACTGGGATGTAGACTTGCGTTAAAGAGTCTGGAACGCAGGGGAGAGGTTTAGCTGGAGATAGAAATTTGGAAGCCACCAGTGTAAATGGGATTTAATGCTGTGAGGCTGGAGGAGGTCCTTAGATAAGAAGACAGGTAAATAAAAGAAAGCTGAGGGCTGAGGAAGGGCCTTCTGAGTTTAACAGTGTCAACAATAAAAATAAGGTTGAAAAAGAAGATAACGGAGGAGTGAATTACCTAAATGAGGAGGTCTAGGATATGGCCCTGGGAGGCAGTGGCTGAGTTAGGGTGTTAGAATGGAGTAGAGGAGGTCATGGAACTGTGTGAGAGTCCAGAGCATTGCAGGAGTTTTTTTTTTTGCGGAAAGTGAAATCACTGTGAATCAAAACTGAAGTGGTATCGGAGAGTGTGGCAGTGAGCCAGGTGCTCAGATCTTGTAGGAATGAGGGGAATGACCAAGTGGTCTACAGATGACTACCACAAGGAGGGGTAGCAGATTGTTAGTCTAGCAGCATGACCTTCAAAACCGAGAGTGTTGGGGGCAGATTAATAAAGAGCAAGCATAACCCTACCCCACCTCCAGGCCCTCTGGAACAGGAGTCTGGGAATGAAAAACAATAGCCACTTCTTGAGAGGATGGGAGAGGAAGTTGTGTTCCTAAGAGGGGCTCTGAGTTTTTATCTGAGGTGAGTTCTAGATCCAAAGAGATTAAGACTCCTCCTACGCTGCCTTCCTGGGTGGCCCATGGTGCCCCTTCTTGGAGCTGTTTTCTCTTCGAACACAGACCATCTGTGCGGCCATATATCACAGTGGTTACAGGCCCAGGCTTTGGGTCCAACTGCTGTGACTGAAATCCTGTATTCCCATTTCACTACCTACCAACTCTGTGAACTCAGACTGATTGAGTAACCCTCAGTGCCTCAGTTTTCTCATCAGAAAACAGGGTGGGTAATGGGCTTAATTATGGGGTTGTTGCAAAGATGAATGGAATCTATGCAGGCACAGTACTTGGAACCATACCTAGAAAATGGTAAGTGTGCATGTTAGTTTTTGCTACAAATATTATTATTTTTAAGTGTTTTTAGTGATTTTTAGAGAGAAAGAGAGAGATGGAAACATCAATGAGAGAGAGAAACATTGACTGGCTGCCTCCTGCACGCCCAATACTGGGGATTGAGCCTGAAACCCTGGCCTGTGCCCTGACGGGGAATCGAACCAGTGACCTCTTGGTGCATGGATCTATACTCAACCACTGAGCAACACCAGCCCGACTAAATATTATTATTTTTAAATTAACATTCTTCCCTTGATGGGCTCCTCGTTCTGTTAAAGCAGAAAGGAGAAGGGAATGCTTAAAAATGCACTGGAAGATATAGGAATTTGCTGATAACGAACCATGAATTCCAGAGGACCTAATGGGAGGATTTGGGGAGGAGGAGTAGCCATATTAGGGGGAGGAGAGATTGAAGGGATGAGAGGTAGGGTGATGAGAGATGAGTTTAGGAAGTTCTGGGGCTTCTTATGCCAAAATGAGCAGCGATAAAGAGCAAGATGGAATCAGTTCTGTTGGTGCCTTAGGTAAGAAGGGAGGGAGGGCAGGGAGCCTTGGGCTGCCTCAGGCTGCTGCTGGAAGGGCGAGGCTGGGAGGGGTCTCGCCTGGACACTGCAGAATGTGGGGCTCCCTCTTCGCTGCTGCCAATGGGCATTGTTGAGGTGGCCCACGGCTGCATCCCTGGTGTCTAGTACGGTACTTGGCACAAGGAGAGCCTCGCTATGTCCTTGCTAAAGAAAACAGGTGCTAAAGGGTACATCTGTATAGCTCTCAGCAATAAAAATAAGTTAAAAAACAAAATCAGGTGCTTCTGGAGATGAGCACGCTGTGGAGTTTTCCCGCCAGTCCTGCCTCTACTAAGCCCTTTTGGAAATCTCATCTCTTGGTCAGCTTCCCTCTGAATTGCATCAGGCACCTTGGCACACCTGGGCGCCTGTGATTGTCTCACTGGTAAATAGTTTGTACTTGTAGCTCCCCTCACCCACCTTGAGATTAAAGGTGTCATATAATGTTCCGCAAACGGTATCTCACATTCCCTGAGCAGATGCTCCGGCTGCAGAATCACAAAGATGTTAACACCGACACCGTAAGAACCTGTAAGAACCTGTTGAGCATCACAGCTTTCTCACAGACAGAGAGTTCCCGTTTTCCTCAGCTCACTGCTCCAGATTTCTCCGTGTTCGGAGCCCTCCCGCTGCCAGCCCTCAGGGCGCTCAGGGCGCCCAGCCTCAGGGGCGGCGGCTGTCTGCTTTTGGGTAGGAGCTGTGTGTTCAGCTCTGATGGGCTTACCGAAGGCCTGGGTCCTAGGGGACAGCAGCGTGGCGGACAGTAACGCAGGGGTCACTGGCTGGATGGAAGAGTACCTAAAGGCATATGCCGTTTGGCTCACATAGTGTTTTACAAATGAAAACAATTCATGTGAAATTCCTGACTTAGGGCTTTTTGGTGTGAGGGGGTGGGAGATGGGGAGGAGGAATTAGAAGATCCAGCCAGACCCTGGAATCCTGCGCAACAACCTTTGCCTGGAGGTCAGCCATGGCGCCCCCTGCAGGCAGAGCTGTGCTCTCTGCTTCACTAGAGACCTACCCCTCCAGTATGCTTCTTGGGACTCTTAGCATTTATATTATGGGTCTGCTTCTCATGGGCTTTGATAGCTTGAACCTCCCAGCCTGGGTACAGGGATGTTGGAGGGCAGAGTGTGGAGTGTTTGGTGGACAATGACTGACCACGTGGGATAGGGATGTGCAGGCCACCGAGCGGCACTTGGACTCTCTCTGGCTATTCATGAGAGTAAACAACTTATATAACCTCTTAGCAAAGCAGAGACCAAACTAATTGACACATTCTGCTCTCCCTGGAAATTTTAAACTTAAATCAGGAGCATGGGAAACTATTGCTTAAATCCTTACTGGAGAACACTGGTTATCAAAGTAAAAAAAATGCCCATTGTCCCCAGGATAGCGGAGAATTTCGCAGTCCCTTCTATTCTTTCATGCTGTGACAACACCAATTATCACCTGCTGGGCCCCTCTTGGTGTGTGGGTGTGTTTGTCACCCACAGCTTTCGGAAACAGGGAGTGGAGTCTAGCGTTTGTTTTGTTTCTGCAACAGCAGTGTAAACAACCGAACGGTCTCGTAACCAAGATTATTTTCCCACCAAGAACAACTCAGCCCCTGGCCAGCTGTGATCTTGTGCGAGTTATTTAATGGCCCGGGCCTCTGTTTCCACCTGTGTAAACCTAAGAGCAATAATTTTATCTCACAATGTTTTCGTGAGGATTAAATCTGCTGCTCTCTGCGAAGTGCCTGGCACAGAGCGTCCGAAGACCCCAAGCAGAGGGAGCAACCCCAGGAGGAGGCCCACACAATGAAACCCCAAGGGCAGTGGTCTTATGGGGGGAGGGGGGAGGAGGCTGAGGTGCTGCCTCACGGAAGCAGCACGGGCTCGAGATGGTGGCTGTTCATCCGCTGATGAGTGACTGGCCCTGGAGATTTCTCTTCCTTCAAGAACCAAAGCATAATTTCCCCTGGGGAACTGGGGGAAGAAAATTCTTTGGCCACAACTCTCTGACTCTGATGTCTAGTTGCCTGGGGCACCTCCCCTAGGGAGGTGGGCCTATCAGCTTGGGTTTTCTGTAATAGTCCCCATGAAACTCTTCCTTCCCCATTAGTCATTCATCTTCTAATCGCCAGGCGCTGCTTCAGGTTCTGGGGATACAATGATGGTCGAGACCTTCCTTTGCCCTCAAGTAGCTGACAGATGGATAAGCAAATAACTAAACACAGAGCAATAAACACTACAACTGGGGCAAGCTCGGGATGCCAGGGGAGTCCATGGGAAGGGCACAAAGCCATTGGGGACATTTGGGAAGGCATTCTGGAAGTGGTAAGTTCAAGTTGAAACATGAAGGCTAAGGAGGGGTTTCCAGGCCCATTATAAGGGGGAAGACAATTCTGGCAGAAGGAGTGGCTTGTGCAAAGCCCCAGGAGCAAGACAGTAGGGGAGGTTGGGAGGCTGCTGGGGCTCATCAAAGCCCGAGTGCTGCTGGGAGCGCCAAGGACATCTCCTTAGTCCCTTGAGTCCCTTCTGGGCAGGAAGCAGGCCCCACCACGAAGGGCTTTGTTCGCCATGCGAAGGAGTGTGAACTTAGTCCCTGAACTGTTCCTGACATCCCAGCACCTGGGGGCTCATGTCTGTCTCCAAGTTTTGCACACCCACAAGTGGCCCACGTAGCTCCTCTTTGAAATGCACAGCCAGCATACCTGTTGCCTGGTCAGGGATGGCTGTGCTCCCGATGCACAAAGAACATTGCCTGGGCACACCCTGCACACTCTCGGGCGGCCCCTTACACATGTTTCATGTTCAGAACAATGCATTCCACATTTTGGTTTGGACAAACTAGAATTTATATACCCGGCACAAAAATGACCCCCTGCTTCTGTTGCTTCTGCTGCAACTGCCTGTCCTCATGACTTGAGTTGTCAGGAGTTTAAAATATGGCAATTACCCGTCTCCTAGACTTCCAACTCAGGTTTGCAAAATAAAGGGCCACACTCTCTGTTTTGCCGTAACTGAACCTGATTTCTCTCCCCAGCTCCATGCCACTGACAGTGCAACTTCTTAGTCATTTCAGACAAACTTAGCCAGTTCAAGGTTGCCTCAGTCAGTTCACATTTCCCCCCTTTCTTCTTTCCTCCAAGGTGACACCTAACTTCCAGGAGGCACTGGGAGTGGCATCTGGTTCTTGGCCATCACTTCTTCTCTTCTGCTTCTGTCACCACGTCCTCACTCTCCTTGGCCCTGTTTGTCACTGCCGATCCTTGGCCTCCTGTGGGATGTGGGGGTCTTTGTCTTTCCCCTGGTGGCTGGTCATAAAGACCACTCTGTTATCTCCACAGCCGAGCAATAGACACCAGCGTCGCCCGGCCTAAGAGTGAATGCAAACATTTGGCCTCTTCCCTCACCACATGGAGCCTGCGGTCAGGCCCATTTCCTTAGTCCCTGGAGTCATTTCTCTGTCACTGTGGCCCCTTGGCGGGTGGAAGTGGAGAACCCCAAGACCTCAGCAGGTGAGCAATGGTTCCTTCTGTTCCTGGCCTTAAGTTCTCCCTCATCCCTACAGACTTGAGCCCAAAGACACATGGCCCCCTCTCAGGGCCACTCATCACTTCCTCCTTTTTCCACGTTAGGGGATTTTAATCTAATATGAGTGGTAGCAAAAACTGGCTCTAACTGGTCATGGATTCTGTTTTGGAAGTAAGCTTTATGCCCTGGGTCTTCCTGGGCTCTGCTCTGGAACGCCAATGTCCCTTTCTTCAAAACCTTTGCCTCTGCCTTGGGTTCAACAATGATGCTGAAACACTCGAGCTGAGCACGATTTATCTTCCCCTTTTTTACTGCTTCCGCAGGGCGGTTGGGACAGAACAGTCTCACTGTTGGTCACTGGAAGTAGGAATGAAGGATAACCAGGAACCAGTTCCATTTTGAGTAATAAAACAGGAGGCACTGGTCAGGCTGCCCCTAGAAGAGAATGAGCTGAGTGCTGCCCGTGGTCTAGACGACTTGGTGGTCAGTGCCCATTTCCTACTCAGAAAGCACATCAGAATGCCAGTGAGTGATAGAAATGCCAACAAAATGCCCCTCTCACCTCCTTTCTGTCCCTGTCTCTATCTCCATCTCTATTTCAACTCTTTCTAAGGCTGCATACACAGGAGAAGATGCTAGGTGTTCCCTACTGTGTCCTCCAGGTGCAAAAGAATGGCAATCTCTGTTCTGTCCAGTGAACTCATTGCAAAGTTAGACCAAAGTACACCTGCAGCATCCTGGCTGCTTTCTCAGCCTGGTGTTGGATCTGGGAGGGTCCTAGCCACGGACTCCCAGGAACAGGATCCCAGCACATAGTGTAGAGAGGAAATCCCCTGGTCCTTATTGCACTGTGTCTGTAAAGGCCCGGTGGGTATCAGAGACTCCTTCTGAACTCTTTTTTCCAGGTCGGGCATCAGCATCATTCATTTACTTGTTTGTTTGCTTCTTCTAATGCTGACTGGGAGAGCTGAGCCTTGAGCAGACAGCACAGAAGGGTCTAACGCATGAAAGTCTTTGGACCAGTTTCAGAGATTGAGCTCATCATGGACCATCACTCAAAGGATGACATCCAAGCTCTAAATAGAAAGTTTACCTTCAAGTGACTGGATCATTCTTGGTCCCTAGAGGTCTCTGTGGTGTTCTGGGTCAAAATGGGTCTCAGGTATCACAAATCTGATTTATTCACTCATGTCTCTGGCACTGGTGTGCTATAAAGGGTTAACTCAGAGCTTGGGATGCTCAAACCCTGCACATTCCAAAGAAAGGACAGGTCCTTGACCAGGGAGAGGTTCTGAGCTCTGGGAGTTTTCTGCTTGATAAGAGTGTCTTTGTATACAAGCCTAGGGCCTTAGGCTCTCCAGATAGTTTGTGTTAACAATGTGATTTATAGTGAACGCCTAATTTTGTTTGCCTGGGTCCCTGGGCCACTCTATATCAGTTTGACCTCTGAAGAGGCTGGAGTCTGGTAGTTAAGGTTATTAATGTGGCGGCTCCATGCCTACATGACTGACCTCCAATAAGTAAGTTTCTGTGGCTGGCAAGGCCTTCTGTGTGCTGTCATACAGCATTACTGGGAGAACTGTGTCTTGTCTGTGCTGCTCTGCCCAGAGAGAACAACTGGACGCTATACCTGGTTTCCCCCAGACTCTGCCCTATGCACCATTTTCTTTTATGAATTTGAGTCTGTGTCCTTTCAATGTCACAAACCACAAATAACCACGAGTATAACAGCTTTTCTGAGTCCTGTGTCATTCTGGTGAATGACTGGACCTGAGCGTGGTCTTGGGGACACCTGGCCCAACTAGGAACGCTGCAAAGGGAGAGATGCCATCCCTTGCCAGGTTTCAGAGTTGCTGTGGTCCTTGCAAATTGGGTTTCTAGCTGTTTCAGGGCTGGCTCTTCTGGGCAGTAAACTTTTCTTTGTTTCCCTCTGGCACAACTCCAGCACCCTTGCTGTTGGACTCATACAACTCTCCAGTCCCTCATTGCTCGGACTTCCTCAGCTCCAAGGACAACTTCCATTCATTTCAGCAATCCATACCCACTGCCACCTTCTATACCTGGTTTGTCACTTGGGATGGACCAACCTGCAAAACCATATGCCCAGAAATCTAGCACTATGACCCCCTTGGGCCAGATGCTCAAGAGCATGAGCCTTGGAGTCAGAGAAGAACCCAGTGATTTAACATCTTTGAACTGTAGTTACTCTTCCATAAAGTGAAACCATATGTGTGAAGTTCTTAGCATAATGCTTGGTGTCTACATGCCAGGGATTGCAATAAGAGCTTTTATCATCAAGCTTGCGATGATTAATTTTATGCTCCAGCTTAGCTGGGCCATGGGATACCCCAATATTTCTGTCTGTGAGGGTGTTTCCAGAAAAGGCTAGCATTTGAATCAGTGGATTCAGTCAAGCAGCCTGCCCTCCTCAGTGTGGGTGGGCATCACCCAATCCAACGAGGGCCAGGGTAGACCATAAAGCCAGAGAGAGGTTGGATTTTCTTTGCCTGCATGATGGTGTAAACGGAGACATTGGTCTGCTTCTGTCCTTGGACTAAGACTAGCATTCGCTCTCCTGGTTCTCAGGCCTTCCGACTGGTTGGCAGTTAATGGGACTTCTCCATAATTGAATGAGCCAATTTCTTATAATGAGACTTATTACAAGGAATTGGTTCTGTTTCTCTGGAGAACCTTGACTAATACAAAGCCTTATGCCTAAATATGTGCTCTTCTATCTGACACCTGATTTTGCAGGCTGTCAGACCTCTTGGCTTTGCCCTTCTCTCCTTCCTGAGTTAGATTTAATCACCCATCCCTTCCAGGGCACGCTCATCCAGGCCCTCATCGCCTTGTCCTCCTTTCACAGCTGCGCCTTCATCCCGATGCTGTCAATCCAACACGTGCCTCCTCTCTGTGCTCTGGGGCTGACGGACAATGCTGGGGAAAATCACATAACCACGCTGAATTGGTTCCATTACAAATTTATGAGCTCTGAGCCTCTGTTGGGCTGCAGTGCTGCTCACTCATCTTTTAATTATCTCTGGTTGACTTTCTCTCACTTTCTTTTCAGTGGCTGCCCCTAACCTCCACTCACTCCACTATCTCCCTCCTCATTCCCAGCATATGCGCCAGCTGAGGCTCACAGAGGAAACAGAGACCACCAGAGGTGATCTGTCTCATGTATGTTCCTTGTTTTTTCTCAATATGTCTATATTATTGCCTATATTTGCTTCCTTTATGATTCTATTTGAAGGAGTTATTCGTCATCACCGAAGTTAACCTTTTCATCAGTAACTGCTGATGTCTTTGCTTCCTTTCTTCTCTAGGAAAAGTTTAATTCCTTCTTTCATCTCTCTCTCTCCTGCCTCCCTTCCTCTCTTGGCTTTCCCCCCCTATATACAAATATGTCCATATTACCTCTCCTTTACCTTTTTTTCCCTTTTCTCTCTACTTTGCTTTTCTCTCAAGATTTGCCCTCTGGTCCCCTAGTGTCTTCACTGTCTATGTGGTTCCTACTTGCTCTTGTCCATTGGCCTGTCACTTGGCTGCCCAGTGAAATCACAGCGGGTGGGTACTTTTTACAATATCCATGCTTGCTCCTCCTCCTGAGCCAACCTGTGACCCAGCCATGGCTGACAATGACTCCTCTATTTCTTTACCGCATATTCAAATCTCAGCACATTCACCATTCGGACATCAAGCTCTTCAGCATTTACGGAGCATGCTATTTGAAATGCACTTTCTCCCCAGGAAGTCCATGGCCTTCTTCTCTCCTAGCTCACTTCCCACCCATAGTTCTCTGTCATTGCCTCTTGGCCTTTTCTCATCTGTTGGTGTTGCCATGTCTCTGCCCCTACCCATCTGATTTCACACTACACATTCTTCACTGGTAATATCATCTGCTCCATTTCTTCCTTCTCGTGTCATCTCTGTCCCTTCTCTGTCAAGGTGCCTGGCATTCCTCCTGCCCCCTCTACCTTGTCCAAGGTGCAACACTGTGGAGGCATCATTGATGTCTTCTTTTCATACCTTCATCTACCTGGACAACATTTGTCAAGTCATCTCACTCCTACTTGAAAACCTCTGCCAGGTCTCAATATGCAACAAGAAAAGCCTAAACCTTTCAGCCTGCACTTGAAAACCCTTCACGGCTTGGCTCTAGCCTGCTTTTCAACCCCATTTCTAGCCACAGCTTGCACCCCAGTTTCACCACACTATTTGCTGAATAAATTCTTATCCTTATGTGCTTCTATTCATGTGTTTTCTTGGACTCCCTATCTATCTTTTCATCTCTCTGGTGATTTTCTAATCAACTTCAAGGTCCAA
The DNA here is from genome assembly GCF_000147115.1 of Myotis lucifugus. Classification (NCBI taxonomy): domain Eukaryota; kingdom Metazoa; phylum Chordata; class Mammalia; order Chiroptera; family Vespertilionidae; genus Myotis; species Myotis lucifugus. The sequence goes on from NW_005871330.1 coordinate 914,396, forward strand.
ATAAAATAGCAGGTCTTCCCGAAACACTTCACTCATTTATCTTCTCATAGAGCTTTATAACAAACTCAAACTAGGCACTTACCAAGGTGTCTATGGTCACTGATTTATTTTCGACCTCCCCTGCTTGATGGTGAACTCCTTGAGGCCAGGGGCCGGGGCTCATCCACCTTTTTCTCTCTGGTTCCCAGCATGTATCCTGGAACTCTGCAGGAGGCCAGTGGTGTTTGGGGAGTGGGAGCAGGACGGATGGGGTGCAGGTGATCCAGAGAGAAAGGAAAAGCAGGAAGCAGGGATGTGACGGGACCTGGGGAGGAAGAGCAGGACTTGGCATTTGTGTCACATGAAGCAAGTACTGAAGTTGCTCACAAAATATTCCTTGCTCCTGGTGTTAAGAATGCCAAGCTGGAGAGAGCCTGCGTCTGACACAGTATGTTATAAATTAGGGTTTTAAGCCTGTGTGCTGGGAAGGAGCAGAATTGGATTATCTCCCTGCCCCAGGAAACAGCCAGCTAGTGAGCAGTAATGGGATCAACGTGCACTGACTGAAATTCTCTACAACCTCCCTGGAAAGATCAATAGGAAGAGGTCTCTCTCGGGGAGAGGGTGTGTGGGCCTCGAGCTCGGGGAGAAAGAGAGACCTGTCAAGTCAGGTGACAGCTCTGGGATTGCTAGGGCAGAGGTGGTGACAGAGCCCTCCTAGTCGGACTACTTTCCCACAGGCCTCTCTGCCAATTATGCTCAGCCAGGTTCTCTCCTGGCACAAGGGCATCGCACAGAGCCACGCAGCTTCTTCCCTTTCTCCTTCCCACTCCTTTCTACTCCCTGGAGTCTTGTCCACATGGCCTTTTTAGCAACTTTCAACCATATAGTAGTAGATATTAGACACTGAAGATTTAAGGTGTCTGATTTCTATTCTATGTAGCATATCCCAAAGACCTGGGGCATGTAGTAAGTTGTCATCTTGGGAAGGTGTGGACCTGCAGGACTTGTTCGGCAACAGGAGGGGCAGAAGTTAGCAAGTTTGTGAGTCTGGTGCCCTGCCCACCGCTGCCTTTCATTAATGCTTTTTTCATTCATCCATTCAATGAATATATTTTTTAGTATCTACCACATTCCAGCCCCTATGTTGTGATGCCAGGTTGGAGATAAAGGGGCGAGGAAAGAGGTTCTCTCTTCCCATGGATGATACTTTTAGGAGAAGGGTGGGTGAGGGAAGAAAAAAATAAATGAAAAAATTAATTTCATGTGGTGATGTGTTCTATGAAGAAAATAAAGCAGGGTGACGTGATAGGAAGTGAGAGGGTCAGTATTAGAAGGGACCACTATTGCAGCATTAGCCACAGTGGCCAAGAGATGGAAACAGCCCAAGTGCCGATCAACAGATTAGTGGATAAGCAAAATGTGGTGTAGTCATTAAATGGAATATTATTCAGCCATAAAAAAGAATAAAATCCTAATACATGTTACAATGTGGATGAATCTTGAAACATGCTAAAGTGAAATAAGCCAACACAAAAGGGTAAATATTGTATGATGTCACTTACATGAAATATCTAGAATAGGCAAACTCATAGAGATAGAAAGTGGATCGGAGGTTGCCAGGGGCTGGAGGAGGGGGGATGGGGACAGAGTTTCTGTTTGGTGTGATTAACAAGTTTGGGAAAGGGATAGCAGTGAGGATTGCATAACATTGTGAATGCACTTAATGCCACTGAACTATACACTTAAAAATGGAAAATTTTAGGTTATGTATATTTTGTCATCATTTTTAAAAAGGAGAAGGGAGATCTGCAGTGACAAGAAGGAGCCTGCTGGAGAGAGCAGCAAGTAAGACCTTAAGGAGGAAAGGGCTCAGACGATTTGTCTTCTATTGCCTTGTGCACAATAACTACCATGAAATATTAAAAATATATTTCTTTGTTTTAAAAAGGGCTCCAGAAAGGAAGCACTGGCAGGAGTAGTGAAGGGGTCTAAAAGCAATGATACGTGTGAGTTTGGGGATTTCAAAGACCCCAGATGCACTCCTCGAGAAGCCAGGGGTCCTCTGCAGTGGGTGGTGGCAGGTCCAGCCTCCCATCAGGCTGTGAGCATTTTTTAAAAATATATTTTTATTGATTTTAGAGAAGAAGGGGGAGGGAGAGAGAGATATAAATGTCAATGGTAAGAGGGAATCATTGATCAGCTGCCTCCTGCACGCCCCCCACTGGGGATTGAGCCTGCAACCCAGGCATGTGCCTTGACTAGGAATCGAACCCTAACCTCCCGGTTCATAGGTCAATGCTCAACCACTGAGCCAAGCTGGCTGGGTAGGCTGTGAGCACCTTGATGCAGCCTGAGCCTGCCCTGTTTTAATTCTGTGCCTCCTATACCTGTATCTGATGAGTAACAGGCTGATTAAGTGGATGGCCCATGGCCATTTACTCATGGGACAGGAGCTATATGCTAACGGTGCTGAACCAACAAGCGGGGAAAATGGATTCTGTTCCTAGTTCTACCATTAACTGGTGGTATGTTTGTAGATAAATGGCTCAATCTACCTGAGCTTCCGTGTCCTTGTCCATAAAATGCATGCTTTGAACAAGATTAGAGATAAGCGCTATATGTCATCATATTCCTTGTCACATGTCTAGCAGCTGGGCCAGATGGTGATGTGTGTGTGGGTTCTCCAGGCCTAATTGACCCTCATCCAAACCAATAGTCTTTACAATTTTGTTAAATTATTTATTTGGCTGGGGAGAAGGGAGAGTTTCAAAGCAACTATTTTTTATTTATTATTGATAAAAATGGTTGCTCATTTACTTCAATAAGGCAGAGCTGAATTACTGAAAAATTCTCTAAAATAGTCCTTCTTTTGCATTTTTTTTCTCTCTTAGGGTTTCTTTAGCATACTTTATGTTGTTTATAATGAAATGAACTTATTCTTCTGAGAAAAAAGTACCCTATCATGAGCTATTCACATTGAGAATTTTAGCTCCCTGGGACTGCCTGAGAAAGTGGCGAAAGGCCTCCGTGAGATGGACCTGAAACATTTTCATTTCAGGGTACTGTCCGCTCTGGTGGGAGTGAGACAAATCACAGCTAACCGGTTTATCCCAGTGACATTTTGGTGTTCCTTTCGGATCAGCATTTCCCAGCAGCTGCCCACAGGCCTGCAGCTCCTGCAGCTGTTCAGCGCAGACATGGCTAATGGATCGCAGCACCCCTTCCCGCAGAGCCCAGATGGGGCTCCAGCTTCCGGCCACCTGGGCCAGGCAACCACTTTCTGCTTTGGATTTTATTGGCCGTCCTTGGGCTGGGTGGATACTGTGATTCTTTCCAACTTCAACATTTTAGGATCCTGTGATCCTAAATTTTACACAATTCAAGAGTCATGACTATTTTGGGGGGGACTGAGGAACTGACATGTAATTTGGTCTTAGACATGTTTATGTGAATGTCTACGCAGAAGTAAATGTTGGAAGTGAGAAAAATCTCTCTTAGACACTTCCCTGAAAGAAGCATCAATTTAAAAATATTCTATGGGCTGCTGTCACACAGAGCTGAGAGAATTTAAAACCTAGAATTCAGAGGGTGGACGGAGGACCCACAAGGAAAGAACAAACAGCTTCAGCCCTGGGCTGGGAGGGAAGACGAGGTGAGCTCTTAGACAACTGTAAAGGCTTTGCTATGTGAACTACGCCAAGTGCGGACCTTCATTGAGCTGAACATTGAAATGGTCGGCGCTGCAGCAGAGTAGCTTGTGTGCCCAAAGTCTGATGCTGAGAGTATGTAAGGGAGATGAGCGCCAACTTCAGAGATCAGCAGACACGGTGTTGAACGCTGGCACCTTGGAATAAGTCATGTATCATCTTGGCGTCTGTTCGCTTATCTGTGCAATGGGGATACATACACTTGCCTTCATTGTGTACTGAGACTTAAATAAGATACTGGTGGTGAGTCACCAGATCAGGCCCAGAGTAGGCATTAAACACAAACTGGGTGGTTGAATGATTGATTCAGCATGGGGCGTGCTTCAGGTACCCTGTCCAGTGAGGGCTCTGTGGCAAGAGCACCACCAGGAGACTCACAGACGTGGGATCAGAGACTGGGTCTGTGAAGGAGAAATGTGAGTCAGCTGGACAATCCAATAGAAAAATGAAGGCAAAAATTATTCAAGGAAATGAAAATCAATACAATATTTTTTCATCTATCAGATGGGGTTGGGGAAATAATCTTAGTGTTGGTGGGATTATAAATCAGTATGGCCACTTGGAAAGGCAGTTTGGAAGTGTTTGCCAAAATTCCACTCAGCAATGTACCCCTCCCTCCCCATATATGATAGTTCTGCTTTATAAAAACCACCAAAGGCTTGGGAAGAAGGGGAAACCCTTGCTCTGAATTATGTATTCTTTATAAGGTTTCATTTCTGTCATGTTACATATGCATTCATTGATTTATTGTCCATCTGTCCCACCCATTGGAACATAAGCCCAGTGAGGTCAGGGGCTTCTTGGCTCATGTTCATACACATATCATCATGAAATTCAGAACATGAGTACATAGAAAAGATCACATAAAGGTCTAGAGAGAGAAGAAAAAACTTTCATATGCAGAACAGAAAAAATAATTGTTATATTTAAATATACATGAAACCCTATCCATGCACTACTCTGAATCTTGTTTTTTTTAGTTAACTATTGTCTTGAAGGTCTAGTCACTACTTATAGAGCTACGACATTCTATTTAACTTCAGATTCTATCATCACTGCTTTATTGCAGGGATAGCAAACTCAGTTTCTATAGAGGTTATGCAGGAAACCTAAATGTGTGGCAGCCCAAGAGGAAGGTGTGTTATAATCAGACTAGAGGCCTGGTGCATGGATTCATGCACCAGTGGGGTCCCTCAGCCTGGCCTGCACCCTCTCACAATCCGGGACCCCTCGGGAGATGTTGGACTGCCACATCAGGCCAAAACTGGCAGTCTAACAACCCCTGAGGGATGTAGCAGTGCGCGAAGTGGCAGGCAGCCGGGGAGGAGGCCGAGCCGGGGTGGTCTGGGTCCAATGAGCCTGCTGCCTCCACTTGGTAGCATTGCCATAGAGGTGGGAGAGGCTCTTGCTGCCACAGCTGCGCTCACCAGCCAGCCAGCCGTGAGCCCGATATCTGGCGCCTATGAGTCAGCTGAGCAGTTGTCCTGCTGTGGGAGTGCACTGACCACCAGGGGGCAGCTTCTGCATTGAACATCTGCCCCCTGGTGGTCAGTGCACCTCCATAAGGTTTATATATAGAGAGACTAGAGGCCTGGTGCATGAAATTTGTGCATGTGGGGGGTGTCCCTCAGCCCAGCCTGCATCCTCTCCAATCTGGGACCCCTCAAGGGATGTCCAACTATGGGGCCTAAACCAGCAGTCGGACATCACTCTTGCAATCCGGGATGCTGGCTCCTAACCGCTTGCCTGCCTGCTTGCCTGATCGCCCCTAACTTGCCCTTTACCAGACTGATCACCCTACTTTGCCCCCCTGCCAGCCAGATCACACATACCTTGCCCCCTGCCGACCTGATTGCCCCTAACTTGCTCCCCTGCCAGCCTGATCGCCCCTAACCTCCTCTGCCTCGGCCCCTGGCCTAAGCCACAGTCTGGCCTCCCTCTGCAGGAGGCGACCTGGTGGATCAGGGGAAGGTGTTGCCCCCATTACCCCGCTGCTGCTGCTGCCACTGCCGGCCTGAGCCTGGGCCCTTTGCAGCCACACCTCAGCCCTTCGCAGCCACCTATGGCTGCCTGAGCCTGGGCCCTTTGCAGTTGCTGTGGCTTTGTCTGGAAGGATGTCCACTCTAATTAGCATATTACCCTTTTATTAGTGTAGATATACTTGCCTAATTACATGGCCACATAAAACATTGTATATGACAAATAAAATCACCAAACAAAGCATGTACCTGGGCTATATTTTGTCAAAGAACTAGCAGTTTGTGAACTTGCCTATTGCCTTCTAATATTTAATATTCTCTCTCTTTTTGCCTCTCTCTCTCCCTCCTTTTTAATATAACAAATCTAACTAAGACAACTATTGATTTTGGCTTCTTTTCATGAATTTTTTCCAGCTACGTGGGAAAAAGCGTTTCCTTGGTAGCTGTTGTTATTTCTTTAAGTCACGGATTCTTTCTTGTGATACAGCTTTGATTACTGTTTCTATTCTATTAGTTTTAATCTGTTTTCTTATTTATTATCATTTCTTTCATGGTTTTCAACTCTTGTTTCTAAAATACATTGGCTTCCATCTCCTCCAATAACTTAATATTTTCTCCTAAAATCTAGGTTTCCAACCCAGATCTCTGTTGTAAACTTCAGATCCAAAGATCCAACTGTTGTCAAGCTCAGTGTATCAGAGAGAAGTTTTTATTTTCCCCTTAAAACCAGTTCCTTCTCTTGACATTCAGCCTATCTAACCTTTAACCCATGTGGAGTTAAAAATCATGCCACTTTATGGGGTTCATTGGGAAGGTTAGATAAGATAATGCAAGTGATTGCTATGTAGAAGTCAAGAAAAATAAGGATGTAAAAGTCTTATTGGGGAATTTAAACCTGTGTTAGACTATAAAGCACACGCTTTTGTCCTGGATCTTTTTAACTGTTTTCCTTTTATTCCCGGTAGGTTGCCAAGAAAGATTGAATAGCAAGGAAAAGGCCTGAGTTTTTAATATGTCAAAACATCTGTATTCTTTCTCATACTCAATTTATAGTTTAGATGGGTATAAAATTTCAGGTTGGCAATAAAACTTCCCCCAGAAGTCTGAAGGTTTGGCTCTATAATATTCCAAACTCTAATATTGCTTATTAGAGGCCTGTTACATTTCTGAGTTCTTATCCTAAGCATGTGACCTATCAGTTTTCCCTACCTGAATATTTTAGATCCCTTTCTTTATTTCTAGGGTCAGGAAATTTCAGAATGATGTGCCTTGCTTGGCTTTTTAGTATTTACTAGAGGCCCAGTGCATGAATTTGTGCATGGGGGGGTGTTGGGGAGGGACCGGGGGCTGTTGGCCACCAGCCCCGAGGAGGGAACCAGCCCTCGGCCCCCCTGAAAAAGGGGCGGTGTCTGCCACCACCCACCCCCGGTTTCCCGTCCCAGTCCGGTCCGAAGGCCCTAGCAGGGTTGGGAGAGAAGGCGATGGTCGCGGGCCGGGCTTGGAAGGAATGGACACAGACAATGCTGTTGGTACCCTACCACCATGTGGTTCTTTGCCTCCCCCACTCCTTCCTCCCTCGCCGCCACACCACCACAGCGGCTGGCGGGCAGACCCTGGGTAAGGGCGAGGATGGGAGTGAGACAAACCCTTGTGTTAAGAGCTGACTTTCAATAGATTGCAGCGAGGGAGCTGCTCTGCTACATATGAAACCTCGACCCAGAAGCAAGTTTCTATGAATGGTTTAGCACCAGGGGCCGGTGGGGGCCAGCCGGCTGGGGGAGGGGCCACAGGAGGTTGGCTGAGGGAGCGCAATAACGACCAGGGGGCAGCTCTTGCATGAGCGTCTGCCCCCTGGTGGTCAGTGTGCATCATACTGACTGATTGACCGATCGTTCCGGTCTTTCTGGTAGACCAGTCATAAAGGTCACTTAGGCTTTTATATATATAGACTAAAGGCCCGGTGCACGAAATTCGTGCATTGGGGTGGAGGGCCCTCAGCCTGGCCTGCACCCTCTCACAATCCGGGACCCCTTGGGGGATGTCAGATTGATCGGGCCTAAACTGGTAGTCGGACATCCCTCTCACAATTTGGGACCTCTGGTTCCTAACCGCTCACCCTCCTGCCTGCCTGATTGCCCCTTACCACTCGCCTGCCTGCCTGATCACCCCTAACCACTCAGCCTGCCAGCCTGATTGCCCCTAACTGCTCACCTGCCTGCCTGATGGCTATGGCTAACCACTCAGCCTGCCAGCCTGATTGCCCCTAACTGCTCACCTGCCTGCCTGATGGCTATGGCTCCTAACTGCTTGCCTGCCTGCCTGATCACCCCTAATCGCCTCTGCCTCGGCCCCTGCTGCCGTAGCATTGTCCAGAATGATGTCCGGAAGGTGGTTCGGCTGTCTGGTCTAATTAGCATATTGCACTTTTATTATTATAGATTATGCCAAATATTTTAAGGGCTCTTACAATACGGACTCTTGTGCCTTTTAGTTCTGAAAAATGTTTTCCTATTATTTCCTTTGGTGAGTTTCCTTTTCTTTATTTTCTCTGTTGTTTAGAGGTCCAATTCATTAAATATTGTAATTTCTGAAAAAATACTGTATTTTTTCCTCCACTATTTTCTACCTCTTGATTTTTTGGTTTGTTTCAGGGATATTTTCTCAACTTTATATTCTAGTATTGAATTTTGTTTATTAAAAGTTTTGATTTCTGAAAATTATTTCTTTGTCTTTGAAATAATCATTTTTCTAGTATGCTGGGTTTTATTTTGTAATATGCAGTTCATAGGATAATATCTTCTTTCTCCCCACCAGAGATATTACTTATATATTTTCTTCTGTGCCTCCAGTCATCTCTGTTTCACCCAGTTTTCTTATTTATATTTGTCTTGCTCTCTGTCTTTGTGTTAGAGGCCTTTCTCAAGCATCTGGTTATTCTTTTCTCAACATCTGCTCTTATTGTGGTAAAATATACAATATATAAAATGTGCCATTTTACCATGTTTGTGAGCATACATTGCAGTGGTATTAAGCACATTCACATTGTTGTACCATTGCCACCATCTATGGGCAGAACCTTTTCAGCATCCCAAAGTGAAATTCTGTACCTATTAAACCATACTCCCCCATTTCCCTTTTACTTAGCTCCTGATCACCGCTGTTCTACTTTCTTTCTTTGATATTTGGTTACTCTCAGAACCTCTTAAAAGTGCAATCATACAGTATTTGTCCTTTTTGTGTTTCGTTCATTTCACTCAGCATAAAGCTATTAAGATTCATCCAGGTTGGAGCATGTGCCAGAATTTCATTACTTTTCAGAACTGAGTAATAACTCATGGTATGTACGCATCACATGTTGTTTATCCATTCACCCATCTATGGGCAGCCAGGTTGCTTCCATGTTTTAGCTACTGTGAATAATGCTGCTATGAACGCCGGTGTGCAAATAGCTGTTTTAGTCCCTGCTTTCAATTCTTGTTATTTATTTTTAAAGTGAGGCAGTAAAAAAATTATTAGAGACTGAGTGTGCATATGCGTGCTGCTTGCCAGGGAGCTAGCTCACAGTGATGAGCAGGTATCTTGCTATCTGTTCATCAGAGCACCCAGGAGAGACCCAGGAAGAGCGTGTCCATTTCAAAGACGTGTCCCTCAGGCTCATGCTTTATTCCTTCCCTACATCTAGCAGTAATATCCAAACATTTACAACATGCAGCACAGCGTCTAGTACAGTGCCTGGAACTTACTGAGAATATGCCATGTGGGTGACAGTCTTTCTCAACTTCCGGATACAAGATCCGCATACTTCCATGTTGCACTGATCATTGTTGTGCTTTGGGAGGTCAGGAATGGGGTGAGGGTGGGGAGAACTATACTGTTATATATCTGTTTTGAATTGCCTTGATACTTGGACATTCTTCTAATATACATTCCTTGGTGGGCTCTGGGAGCAGAGGCCTTATTATATAAGTGCCTGCTGCTTCTATAACTGTGTAGCTGCTACTTCAAGAGTAGCCAAATGGTGGCTGCATCCTGGCGTGTCCTGGAGATGCGGACTGGCCAGGCAGGTGGGCATGGGGCTGGGAGCTGAGAGGGAGCGCATGTTGGGGAGGCTGGGTTCTTGCTCAGGGCCTCCACCCCTGCGGTCTGTACTTACAGATATTCTGCTCTGGCCAGTTCAGCAAACAAACTCACTTCAGTAGGTTTCATATGGAAAAAAGGCCACTTTTGTATTTTTATTTAAATGGTCTTTTTCTTTGAAAGTAAAGATAACTTCCTTTAGAGAATTTCCCCCAGGCAGTGTCGTGGTATCCTTATCTAGCTGGATCCAGCTTTTGAGCACAGCACCCTGAGGAAGGAGGAGGTGGTGGAGTCCAGCAGCTGGTGTTTGTCTCAGTCTCTTCCTGAGCTGCCTGGAGCCACCGGGGATGAACAGTGAGCCATTGCCATTCCCCGCACGCCCTGGTGCCAGGCTTGGGCTGCCATGGGCCCATCTGGAGGCGCACGGGCACCCGCTTTTAAAGGATGCTCTTTCCCATCTCTCTCCTCTGCTGTGAAGTCAGTGCGTGTCTGCTTGCATTTGCTCCCATTGATGCTACTGCTATCCTTATTTACTTTAAATTCCTACATGGATTATGCAAGATTTGGCAGTTTCTTGCACTTTTATCAGCAGAACTGCCATCTGTCCCATTAGAGTGTAGCTGTGAGTGTTTCTTGGGGATTGGTTGATGTCCTGTGAACCAACGTGCATGAGCCTGGGCAGCCTCTGTAATGAGTGTAAGATGTGTACACAGCCCTGTCGGGGAGAGCAGTTTTCAAACCCACGGGTCTAACAGCCTCCTGTGTATGCAGACCTACAACAAAACACACAAACTGGCAGGACAACTGTTGAGGTGTGTGTGTCTGTCCCCTTCATTCTTTGTAAACAACTAGAAATCTGACATGTCTTCAAGGAAATGTCCACTATTTCTCATCATGCATTTCTTTATTTTACTTTTAACTGAGATGGAATTTACAAGCAGTGAATGCACAGATCTTAACCTTTCACTGGGGTGAATTTTGACAAATGGATCACTCATGTAACCAACACCCCAGCAAGACATGGAGCCTTTCCTTCACACCGGCATTCCTCTGCACCCGTTCCTGTCACTCCCTGACTCACAGGCATCCCTTCTCTGCATGCTCTCACCCAGGCTCATGTTCAGTGGTTCTCAACCTTCTGGCCCTTTAAATACAGTTCCTCATGTTGTGACCCAACCATAAAATTATTTTCGTTGCTACATTATAACTGTAATGTTATGAATGATAATGTAAATATCTGATATGCAGGATGGTCTTAGACTACCCCTGTGAAAGGGTCATTCGACCGCCAAAGGGGTCACAACCCACAGGTTGAGAACCGCTGTCTAGAACATCACAGAAACACGGTCGTCCATTGTAATTATGCTCTGTGCTTCCCTTCCCCTCTGGGTGTTTTGGCTCACCCATGTAATTGTGTACATTAGGAGCTTATTCCCTTTATTGCTAAGTATTATTCTATTACATATATATGTATCTATATATATAAAAGGTTAAGTGACCAACCGTCCATCCATTGGACCGTCTGACTGACCAACTGGTACATATGACACACACTGGCAATTTAAAAATAAACATTGACTCATGCATGCGTGATACATACAAAGTTCTTGCTGGCACCAATCGCACGTGTTTTTTAATTTTATAATACTATCTTATATATACTATTTGACATGTAATTTTTTGCAGTAATGTAATTACCGCACGAATCTTTCTTCTAATTAATTTCCTTTCAATGTGCATGAATCCGTGCATCAGGCCACCCAGTTCATGAAATTTGTGCACTTGTGGGGGGTTGTCCCTAAGCCTGGCTTGCGCCCTTTTGCAGTCAGACATCCTTAGCGCTGCTGTGGTGGTGGCAGAGGCTCCTGCCACTGCTGCTGCACTCACCAACCATGAGCCCAGCTTCTGGCTGAGTGGCGCTCTCCCTGTGGGAGCACGCTGACCACCAGGGGGCAGCTCTTGTGTTGAGCATCTGCCCCCTGGTGGTCAGTGCATGTCATAGCGAGCAGTTGAGCGGCCTTAGCATATCATTAGCATATTATGCTTTGATTGGTTGAATGGCCTGCCCGACAATTGGACACTTAGCATATTAGGCTTTTATTATATAGGATTTATTTCAGAGAGGAAGAGAGAGAGATAGAAACATCAATAATAAGAATCATTGATCAGCTGTGTCCTGCATCCCCCTTATTGTGGATCAAGCCCACAATCCAGGCATGTGTCCTTTCCTGGAATTGAACCTGAAACCCTTCAGTCCATAGGCCGACACTCTATCCCCTGAGTCAAACCAGCTAGAGCCACAATATTTTTATTTTCTTGGAAGAAATGTTCTTCGCCCTAGCTGGTTTGGCTCAGTGGATAGTCCGTCGGTCTGCAGAATGAAGGGTCCTGGGCTCGATTCTGTTCAAGGGCACATGCCCAGGTTGCAGGCTTGGTCTCCAGTAGGAGGTGTGCAATAGGCAACCAATCAATGATTTCCTCTCATCATTGATGTTTCTCTCTCTCCCTCCCTCTCTGAAATCAATAAAAATATATATTAAAACAAAAAAAGCTTTTTGTCCACCCACAGAATACATCTGACACCGGATGTGTGGTTTCCTCTCACAGTAAGCAATTCTGATACCAACTGCCCAGAGTTAGTGCAGACCCTGAAGCATAGGAACCTCTATTTTGTAAAAACTGCTGTTTGAATTTTCCACTAAGCATAATAGTCCTTTGTTCTGTGAATTAACCCTGCTATTCTTGGCTTCTATAAACACGCTTGTTTGAATAATAGAGAAAATAAGTTCAACTATCTGACCTTGCAAGCCACTCTGCTGCTGTTCCTAGCTACTCCCATGCCAGGTGCCCTCCAGTTATCTGAAATGTTCTATGCTCAAGGCTGCTGAGTTATGCTGTGTTCAAGGTTACAAGCTTCCTGCAAAATATCTACATAGGGCTCTTTGTAAAGCCTGCAAAAGGTCCGGAAAACCCATATTTGGGGGACAAAGAGACCAATGAGGTATAAAGGAAAAGCTTCCTCCATGTTGCTTTGCTCAGACTTTGAGAGACAACTCCTCTGGGACTGCTAGCGTAACATAAGACTCCAAATTAATTCGGCTGATTGATTGATTGATTAAGGCGTCCTCTGTCTAGCTAGCTGATTTACAATATAACAACCCTGCAAGGCTCCATCCACAAGATTACCCCCCACTTCACACCCCAATTGCAAGTCCCATACTTCCCAACCAGCTATAAATCAGGGGTTCCCACAACCCGCTCTGTAAGTTTGATAATTTGCGAGAATGGCTCCCAGAACTCAGGGAAACACTGATGTGTACTGGTTTATTCTTAAGTATATGAAAAAGGATGCAGGTGAACGGCTACATTGGCAAGTTCTGGAAGGGTCTTAGACCGGTCCCCTGGGAGATGGGGAGCATCATCCTCCTGGGTGTGGCTGTGTCACCAACCCAGAGGCTCTGAGAACTCCGCAGTTTAGAGATTTGTATGGAGGCTGCATCCTGTAGGCACTATTGATGACTAACTCAGTCTCAGCCCCTCTTTCCTCCCCAGGGATGGAGACTGGAGCTGAAAGTCCCAAGCTTGTAATTGAAACAGGAATTTTTAGGGGTGAAAAAGACAGGTTTAGGAAATTTTAGAAATTTTAGAAATTAAGGGGACCATGGAGGAAGCACAGGGCTGTAGAGCAGCGAAGGTATATTTCCATAGAATAGGGGAGCTGAAAAGCTGCAACAGGTACATTTCCATAGAATGAGGGAGCTGGGAACAGCAGGTCTATATTTACAAAATAAAGGGAATAGGAAAACAATAAGGAAGGAGGGGGGAGAACCTCACATGTCCCCTCCCTCCCCCCCCTGAGGTTTGACCTTTGAGCTCAGGAGTTACTATAGTAACCAGTCCAAGGGAATAGTGACCAATCAGAGGGGATATCAAGGCACAAAGATCTGCAGCCTTTATAAACCCTAGGAAAAAGGAACTCAGTGGGACCCTTTCCCCCTCCCCACGTGGGAGTCTGTACTGTGAAATTCTTTTCCCTCCCCGATGTGGGAATCTGTGGGAATCTTGTTCTTCAATAAATCTCCACCTTTGCTATACCATCTTCTGCTTGTGGATTCCTTCTTCGACTCCCACGGACAAAGAATCCGGGGAACCTTCCTGCCCAGGGGAACACCGCGTGTTCCAGTCCAAAAGTTCCGTTTCATAATCATGGCGTGGTCTTTGTGGTAACCAGCCCCATCCTGAAGGTGTTCAGAAGCCCTCCAAGAGCTGTCTCCTCTCCCGGTGATCCTACCACCCAGGAAGTCCCAAGGGATTTGGGAGCTCTGTGTTGCGAACCAGGGTCACAGAGCAGCTATTAGAACAAAAGGTGCTCCCTGCATCCCTATCCCCGAGGAAGTTACAGGGTTTGGGCGCCCTGGGGCAGAAACCTGGGGCAGAGACCAAATACATGCATTTCTTATTGTCGCATTATGACTACTCCACACATTTTTTAATACATTCTCCTGATGATGGACATTTGATTTGGGTTGTTTCCAGGTTTGGATTGTTATGAACAAAGCTGCTATAAACATATTTATACGTCTTTTTGTGGACACGTTTTCACTTTCTGGGATAAACACACACTAAGTAGCTGTCTCATAGGGTAGGAAAATGATCACAGTTTCCGTTACATTTATTTCCAATTGTGTCATTGTTGTTGCCACTGCATTTAGGATTTTTTGCCATTCCATTTTCTAAATGTTTATTTCTGGTTTATAAGAAAGAGAATGCTTTTAAAAAATATTTATTGGGTAGTTGGAGTCTTCTTTATCATTCTCACTGGTTCTTATTGTCTTTTCCCAAGCAATACACGAATAGTCTCATCATAAAAGATTCAAACATTAAAACTATACCCAGGAAATACAATGTGAATGCCACCCCTCCTCTTCACCCACCTCTCACTTCTCCTCCAGAGATACCAATGCTGGCGCCCAGTAGGTTGCTTTCAGACTTTTTCCCTAACCATTAAAATGCATGGCTTCATAGGTTATAAACTACACTGCACACATATCACATCTAGATCTTATAGATTTGTGTAGTTATGCTGGTTGGCTTTTTAGCAGAAGGCAATAAAATGTCCTGTACTAGCAAAATGAGGACATATTATAAGTCCTGACAGCTGGAAATCAACCATCTTGAGGAAGGGGAACTTTCTGTAATTTGCACAAAGGTCTCATATGGGTCTTACTTTGAATATATATAATATACATATATGGCTATATAATTTTTTACAAAAACATACACATAGATCTTATAAAAATTTATTTGTTTATTTATTTATTTACTTAGTTATTTTTAAATATATTTTTATTGATTTCAGAGAAGAAGGGAGAGGGAGGAAGAGATAGAAACATCAATGATGAGAGAGAATCATTGATTGGCTGCCTCCTGCAGATCCCCACTGGGGATTGAGCCTGCAACCTGGGCATGTGCCCTGACCGGGAATCGAATCGTGATCTCCTGGTTCATAGGTCAACGCTCCACCACTGAGCCATGCCGGTCGGACCACATAGATCTTTTTAAATGTAAGTGGAATCATACAATAATTGTTGCCTAGTGATTTCCTTTTTTTTTTTTAGTTATCAATATACCTTAAATATGTTTGCATTTTAATACATATATAGATTTAGCTCACTTTTCTTAATTACTGCATATATTTCATAATATCTGTGTATTAAAATCTAATTTGAACATTAGATTGAGTTTAAATTTTTATTATCTTAAAGATTTTTAAACATGATTGTTTGTATACACATGTAAATATTTATTTAGGGAGCACTAGGGGCTGCCAGCTGACATCATTTTGAACAATTCATCCTGAAAGAAGAGTTGTTGAATTTAAAGATATGCACACTTAAAATTATTTAGGTTCTACCATTTATGTCTCTGGCAAGCTTTAGCAAAATACACTTTCACTACCAATATATGAAAGTACCTATTTATATCAATTTTGTAGAACATTATCTCTTTAATGTTTGGTTGAACAATGATACTGCATTATTGTTTTAATTCACATTTTACTTATTTACTCACTGAAGAATGATTAACAAGTTTTCATATGTTTATTAGCCGTTATTATTTTTCCCCCCCAATGAATGCCCCTCTCATATTTTCCACTTATTTTCATTCTGGATTGTTTGCTTTTTTTCTTATTGATTTGTGGGGACTCTTTATATATCTGGATATTAATTTTGAGTCTACTATTGCAAATATCTTCCCCAGTTTGTTGCTTAGTATTTTACTGCGTGAAAAAAAATTTAAATACATTTTAATAGTTAAATTAGTGATTTCTTTGCTACACTCAAGATTTTTTTGGGGGAGTCTTACTCAGAGGGTCTTTCTGAATTCAAACTATAAAAATAAATATTTTGTTCATATTATCTTCTATTTAGCTAATGTTTTCCTGGGATTTTTTTTTATGAGTGGTGAGACAGGTAGGGTCCTCATTCACTTACACCAGATATATTTACTGAGGAGTGCCATTTGTTGGGAACCGTGCTGATTGCTATGGAAACGGCAGTGAATAATGAAGACAGCTCCTGTTCTTATGTGGCTTACATTCTAATGGAGGCAACAGGCTGTAAACAAGTAAACGTTTAAACAAGATATATTTTTATTGAATTAAATGTTCAGTAGAAAATAGGCTCTTATCCTGGAGAATGACTTCTTTTTGTTGAGTGTTTAGGGAAGCTCTCTTTCGGGAAGTGACACTGGAGCTAAAATCTGAAGGACAAGAAGGAGCTGTCTGGCAGAGGCCCCGAGTTACAACCAGTGACGGGGTGGATACAAAAAGTCAAAACACCTTCTCAACTATTTCCAGACATTTCCTAACATGAAGATGGATGTCATGAACTGAAGCCAATTGTGTGTTCTGCGGCCAGTTCCATCTACAAGGTGACCAGGCCCGTTCTCTGTTCCGGTGATTATGGATCAGTGTTAGTTTTAAGGATTGTAGGTTTTCACCTCTTCTCAATGGTCATAGGAATTTGAGTGACAACCTTGAACTAGGAGCTGCCAGCTGGCGTCATTTTGAAATCTCAACTGGCTTTTTATTGGATGTTGAGCAACAATGCCTTTTACTGTGTACTCTCTTACAAGTACCTATTGTATTTTGCTAAATAAGGATGGCACAATGTGAATTATCAAATTATTTTATAGGATCTGAGTAGGTTAAAACTAAATATACCTGACTATCACTCCATCCCACCGCCACACATCAGACCCCTGGCTTTGTTTAGAATGACTTTCCTGATCTCTTCCTTTCTCTCAGGCTCAGTGCATTCCTCAAAAAGAAATCTGGGTTGATTTCAACACATGAATGAATGAGTGACTAAGGTTCCAAGGTTCTAAGCCATGTTGCATAGCTGTGAACAATTTACTGTGAAGGCTGTAAAGCAGATACCACCTAATGTCCATGTGGGTTATAAAAAATGATTTTGTATAAAAATGATTTTATAAAATGTCTGATGTTGAGAAACACAAATTGCAAAATGTGATTGTTTTTTGGAAGACTGAACAACTCAGCAAAAACATCAACAGACAATTGTAGCCATTTCTAAAGACTCAGCGGGAATTGGCCAGGTAAGGAAGTGTGTTGGCGTGTTATGTATAGAGGGGCTGGGGTTGGGGGAATTCTTTGGGACTTGGCATCACTCCAAGCACCTGGGGCAGCAGAGGTAAAGGCCTGGAGGTAGGAGAGAACATAACACAAGTAGAAAGACAGCTACAAGGCAATTAGAAGCAGGATGGGGTGAGATTGTAAACTCCATCAAATTGGGAATTTTGGTTACCTAACTCAAGGAGTCAGCAAACTATGGCCCAAGAGCCAATTGCCTTTGTGAATAAAGTTTTATTGGAACACTGCCATGCCCCTTTGATGACAAATGTGGCTACTTTTGTACTATGCCAGAAGCCGGTCCATCCTTGCTGCTTGACACAGTCGCTGTAGGAAAGAAACATCTGCACAGCATATGTTTCAAGGGACCTGGCATATATAGCATATTGTTCTTAATATGTTTGCTCTCCTTAGCGTCATGTGTTTTAACCAAGGTCACCTCTCCGAGAAAGGTTGTTTCCCCAGGTGGGGATTTTTCCCTGAGGTTAGGGAGGGGATACAACCCCTTAACTAAGTGCCAGGCGGGTAGTTAATCACTTTAACTACAAACAATCACGCTTAAGCTACATAATCTTTACTCCCTGGAATGGAGATAAGAAATGCCCTAACCTTTGCAATAGAAATTGACAGGATTAAAATCGACTGGTATAAATACAGATGTAACAAGACAATAAACATGAGATCCTAACCAGAACTTTGGCTGGAAATCCTGGCTAGAGGTCCTGACTAGGCTGCTGATCAACTGAAGGCTGTCTCCGTGTCATTCCTTCTTCGCCGACTCTGTCCACACCTTTGGGGACCCCTGGACCCGCTGGGTTGGACCCCAGCAGTACTACAAAGGCAGAGATGAGTGGCTGCTGCAGAATCTGTATGGCAGGCAAAGCCAAAAATGTTTACTAACCTGCCCTTCCTAGAGAAAGTTTGCTGACTCCTGATGTAAGTCACTGCCATGTCCCCTCAGGTAGATTCCAGTGTAATGCCTGGCACATGATGGGTGCTCAGTACAGTAATTTACACGGAATGAAGCAGTCACTGGAGTTCAGGTCATGAAGGGGCCTGTCTTTGGTCCTTCCGTTTAGGAGATGGAGCATTATGGTAAAAGTGAAACATTTTTGAGCCATTCATTCATTCATTCATTCATGCATGCATTTATTAATTCTCACCCTTTGAGACTCACCTCAAGCCTGAATTGACCTCTCTGTAGTGTGTTTCTATAGAAAACTGGGCAAAACAGTCACCATACTGTCTTCTCATATACTCACTGGCTTCCTTCTCTAGACTGAGATCTGCTTGAAGGTAGAGGGCATTTCCTCTTTCTTTATTCCAGGCATAATGCCTGAAACATTGAGAGCCTTGGATAAATACTTTTCGAATGAATTACACAAGCATTTGGAAGAATCAAGGAATCTGGAAATAATGCTGACTTAGGAGACACTTGTGCTCATAGGAATCATGTGAAAGTGCTTTGTAATCTGAAAAGATTTATGCAAATGGAAAAACTCTCTTATTGCTTAAAAACTTTCCTACTTGTGTGCGAATGCTAAGTGCGTACGCTCCTTTAGGGAGCTGACAAGAAAATGCGTGCAGTTTGGGTCCAGACAAGTCTGAATTCAAACCTCAGGGTTTTTTTCATCAGTTTCTACAGTGATGAGCCCAACCCAGGGGCCACATTTTTAATAAAGGAATGAAAACTAAAAAATTTTATTCAATACTATGGAAAAATGCCCATTCTTACCATTTGAATGAACCCTATTTTTCAATAGAAAAATGTCCCTGAGAAAAGTGGCTCTGCTTTTAGCCCCTGCAATGTTAATATCTGGGCATATTTTGGAAGCAGTGATGCAAACCTTAAAATAATTATTTTTGGTTGTATAGATTTCTGTGGTACTTACACTGAGTTTAAATGCATTATCTCATTCCATAACCAAAATAGGTAGGGAGATGTTGTTAAATACATCATCCGAGTTAAACATCATTATCCAGCAATTCCATTCCTAGGTATATACCCCCCAAAAATCAAAAATGTATTCAAATAAAACCTGTACACAGATGTTTATAGGAGCACTATTCACAATAGCCAAAAGGTAGAAACAGTCTAAATGCCCATCAACAGATTAATGGATAAACCAATTGACACATTCATACAATGGACTATTATTCAGCCATAAAAATGAATGAAATACTGATACAGGATACATCATGGATAAATTTTGAAAACATTATGCTAAGAGAAAGAAGCCAGACTCCAATGACCTCATAGTGTATGATTTAATCTATATGAAATATTCTAAATAGACAAGACCATAAAGACAGAAAGCAGGGACTTGGGAAAGGGGGGAGTGGGGAGCAACCGTCCATGGGCACAGAGTTCCCATGAACTGATATGGAACTAAATCATAATAGTTCAATATTGTAAATGCCATTATACTTCAAAATGGTAAGTTTTATGTTATGTGTATTTTATTACACACACAAAAATATTAACTGCATTTTATGAGTCTCAGATATGTGAAGACTTGCCCAAGTTCACACAGAGAAATAGCACCAGAGCTAGGGGTCAACTAGACCTGTTTGATTCGGCCAGTATGCAGAGGACATAGAAAAAAGAGAGGTGAAGGACACAGTCCTTTCTCCCACAGAGCCTCCTTCCTGTGCTTGCTGGATTTCCCCTCTGCCTGGGCTGGGCCAGCAGGGTAGGTGAGCCCCACCATGGTGCCCACATTCCTGGAGGGCAAAGTGCTCAGGCTGGTCGACCACAAGTTAGATGATCCTGGCTCGGTGGACACCGGGCACACAGAGATTTGGCCTCAACCCTTCCCGGTAGGACACTGCTCTGTGTTTTGAGAAAGAGCAGAGAAATCACCTTCATCCCAACATCCCTCCTCAGCCAGCTGGATGGCTCTCTCCTGTCACTGGAGGCTTTGTTCTTCCAATCCTTACTCTCTTGTAAGAGCTGAAAGATCCCCTCTTAAATTAGACCACCTGCTATGACAGAAGGGTGGGTGGGTACTCGTTCAACAGTGGGCATCCACTGCTCAGAGCTGTCTGTCCTAATAGCTTTTGTTGCCCACTGTCTCCCCCACAAATCTTTTGGGCCCAGTTACTTAAGACTCACGGATTTTTCTCCTCAACACCCTCACCTCCTGGGGTCTTGCAGAGCTGTAGATAACTGGGACTCCTTCCCTGCAGAAAGGAAGCAACAGGGCAGATTGTGCAGCTGAAAAATCGAAGGTTTTATCAAGTCCCACTCTCAGTTCAGTCCCTATTCACTTCCCTCTATTTAGTCTGAATTTTCCTGGGTCTGTATCAGCTTCCTCCCACCCCGGCCTCTGACCTTGTGATGTTGTCCCCAAGGGCTGCGCTCAGCCTGAGAAGGGGAGAAGCTGGGACTTACCAACAAGTGACCATTCTACCGGTGAAGGTCAAGGAGTCCTTCGACAGGGACCGAGGCAGGGGCTTGGAGAAGGTGCCCCTTTGTGCTCGGCTCTTGGCTCTCTCAGGTGGGAGGGTCCCATCTGCAGTTCTCTGTGCTGAGCACTCACCTCTCCCCACCTGCTCGCCCTCAGTGAAAGGGTCCTCCTGCATCAGAGTCATCTCTCTGAGA
>NW_005871330.1:952075-957609 GCF_000147115.1 Myotis lucifugus
GATCAAATCAACATGCCCCCTTCATGGGAACACCTTAAAAGCCAGAGGAGAGAGGGCGCAGAGGGCTCTGGGTTGCTGAGCACATGCACTTGGAGGTACTGGGGATGCTGTGTGCACAGAGGGCACAGAGCTTGGTGCACACCTGCCCCCCACCTTGCCCTGTGCCTCTCTTCCACTGAGCTATTCCTGAGTCCTATCTTTTATAATAAACTAGAGGCCTGGTGCACAAAAATTTGTGCACTCGGGGAGGGGGGGTCCCTCAGCCCGGCCTGTGCCCTCTCACAGTCTGGGACCCTTTGGGGGATGACCACCTGCTGGCTTAGGCCCACTCCCCAGGGGATTGGGCCTAAGCTGGCAGTCAGACATCCCTCTGGCAGCCTGGGAGCCCTTGGGGGATGTCCACTTGCCAGGGGGAGCAGGCCTAAGCTGCAGTTGGATATCCTTAGCACTGCTGAGAAGGCAGGAGAGGCTCCCACCACCACTGCGGTACTGGCAGACATCAGCCTGACTTGTGGCTGAGCAGAGCTCCCCCTGTGGGAGCACACTGACCACCAGAGGGCAGCTCCTGCATTGAGCGTCTGCCCCCTGGTGGTCAGTGTGTGTCATAGTGACCAGTCATTCCCGGTGGTTCTGCTGTTAGGGTCAATTTGCATATTACCCTTTTATTATATAGGATGGAGCGCTTTCCTGAGTTCCGTGAGCTGTTCTAGCAAATTATTGAACCAGAGGAGGAGGTTATGACAACCCCTGATTCATAGTTGGTCAGTTAGATGGGTGGCCGGGACTTGCAATTGGGGCATGAGACGTGGGGGCCGTCTTGTGAGAGTCAGCCCTTAACCCGTGGGGTTTGCTCTGATGTTGGGTTAGTGTCAGAAGTGTTGGGAGTAGAGAAAGGAAACAGTGTTTCCCATCGAGGGGTCATAGGAGGGTCCAGCCTGATGAGGCCCAGGGAAATTCACCTTCTCTGGCGTCCAGGGGCCAGAGCCAGCCTCTGGCCAGTGCTGAGAGCACAGACCCGTGACTAGGAAGGATCCTCCCTCTCATCCCAGCAACGCTGAGCCAGTCACAGAGCTGCCCTCTTCGCTGTTGCCTGGGGAGAGCTGGCATGGTCCTGCAGTGCCCCCGGAGGTGTCCAGCTGTTGGGAGGGGAGTGGGGGAATGGAAGGAAAGTACAGAAAAGAATGGTGTGGTTATAATTTTAAAATCATACTGGGCAAGAGTTAATCAGCCTAGGTTTAATGTTAAAAATCACATTGGAATTTAAAAACTAAATGTAAAATGATTTTACCTGCTCCAGGGCAGATTGAGGGCTCAGAGCCAGAAATTAAAGTCAGCCCTAGAAATTAAGAAAGCTACAAATTTTTCAGATTTTTTTTTTTTTTGGCATATTGAAGCCCCGGATTCTTGAAATATTCATTATACCTGTTAAATCGGTACCCAAGCTGCCAAGGCAGCACGGGTATTTCTTAATTAGTGCCTCCAGACGGCTGTCTCCCCGGCCTGCGCTTCTCCAGGGAGACAGGGAGTGGAGGAGGCAGGGGTGACGTTGGAGTTCTAGGCTGGCAAAGCGGCAGGCGTGTCAGGGGCTGCGCAGGCGCTGAATGTGGAGACCTAGAACCAGGAATGGGTGCAGGCACGGGTGTGATTCTCCACCCAATGGCGAGTTCTGCCTCCCCGCTCACCTGGCCCCGCGCAGCCCTGCTCGGCAGCGGAGGGGAAGGTGGGCACCCTGGAAGCCTCCTGTCCATGGCCAGGGGCCAGGGTCCTGGGGTCTCTTGCTCTGCCCTGGGAAGGGAGCTGCCTTCCTTGAGCCAAGACAGACCATGTGGGTCAGAGCCACCACTTCCAAGCAAGAAAGGCTTCACACAGTGATTTATGTTCTTCAGTTCAGCGTCACAGCATTCCCGCTCAGCTTTCATGGGGACGTTTCACAAATGCTGCTCCCTTGCACGGAGGGAGAACTGGCGGTGCTGAGGGATGTGGGTCCTGCCTCCAGCGGAGCCAGGCTTCCTTTGGCGGCCTCTGGACCCAGCGATCGCGGTGGGCTCTGCAGGGAAGCAGGGAGGGCTTCCGAGGAGGGAAGTCCCGAGGCTGGTGGGGATCGCAGTGGGCCCAGAAAGAAAGACTGTGGGTTCAGACACGGGGAGAGCCATCGAACAGGCTGTTCTGCTTGGGAGTCTGCAGCACAGAAGCAGCCGCCATGCGCTCACTGCCCGAGAGCAGAGCCATGATTGGCTTTCATGGAGTAAATATGCTTTCGAATTTCTTGTCACCAGGGGCCCTTGGGGAATCCCGCAAGCAGCCAGGGGAGTGGCATGGAGTCTGGAAGTGGTGGATGCTGTGCTGATGAAGCGTCACACAGGCAGGCACCCCTGTCCTCAGCCAGGAGCGGGTGGAACAGCTGATCGCCTGGCATTTGGCTACCGAGGGGTGGAGAACAATTATGCTTCACAAATGAGTCTTAAGACAGTCGAATGGGAAAACTGCATGGGTGTCCCGATGCCTGCCAAGGGCTTGTATGTAGAAGGCAGGCTGAGCGCACCCGTGTGGTGTGGGGGCTTGGATCGGGGAGTGGGGAGACCTAGTTCATATCTGGAGCTGTCCTTTCCTCTCTGTGAGCTGAGACCAGTGACTACACTTCTTGTATGTGTGTCCTTGTCTGTATATTTCACACATTTAGCCAATATTTATTGGGCCCCTTCTTTGTGCCAGACCTTGCCACGTACTAGGGACGCAGAAAAAAGTTACTGCTCGTGGCTCAAAGGAGACAGCCTCATAGACAGTGGTTCTCAACCTTCCTAATGCCGCGACCCTTTAATACAGTTCCTCATGTTGCGGTGACCCCCAATTTCATTGTTCCAAATTGAACATAATGAAAGCATAGTGATTAATCACAAAAACAATATGTAATTATATATGTGTTTTCTGATGGTCTTAGGTGACCCCTGTGAAAGGGTCGTTCGAGCCCCAAAGGGGTAGCGACCCATAGGTTGAGAACCGCTGCTCTAAGACCTCTCTGTTCTGATATTTAAAAGTCCTCCTGATGCCCTGGCTGGTGTGACTCAGTCGATTGGAGCATTGTCCTGTGCACCGAAAGTCACCGGTTCTATTCCTGGTCAGGACACATACTCAGGCTTCAGGTTTGATTCCAGGTAGGGGTGCTTACAGGAGGCAATGGATCAATGTTTCTCTCTCACATCAATGTTTCTCTCTCTCCTTCTCCCTTCCTCTCTCTCTGAAATCAATAAAAACATTACAAAAAATAACCCTTTGGAGAATTTTCTATAGATCTCTTCTATATAAATCTCCTCTTTTTCCAGGTGCTTAGCAAAAGCTGCTCTTAGCCTTCCTGCTTCCTTCTTTATCCTTCTGAAGCCCCACCCCCACTCTCACCCCCATCAGATTCCCAGGGCCAGTTGGCCTTCTCCCCACCTCCCACCTACCTGCCTCCCTTCATGCCTTTGCTGAATCTGTGGGCACTGACGGAGAAAACTAATTCAAACCAAGGCCTTTGCTATCGATTTGCATGTTTACACATTTACTCTGCTACTCCTTCCAGGTAACATTTGCCTATTAACAGCTATTTCCAACACATTGATCCTGACATCGATCTCAAAAAGGATTCGGTGAAGCTTGAAAACGCATTGATTACAGAGAAGAACTAAAGGGAGGGGAGAGTGGAGACGAATACTATGGGTTTGAGTCTGGGTGGTTAAAGAAGAATGGCAGTATCAGCCAAAATAGAGAACTGAGTGGGAGAATCACGTTATTTTAAAAATAAATTCTTGTAAGTCAAATAATATATGCACATATTATTCTAAGTAAAACATGAAACTATTGCAGTCATTATTCATTACTTCCTAAAACCCCAATTCCTGACCAGCCTGTCTGGCTCAGTGGTTGAGTGTTGACCTATGACCCAGAAGGTCACGGTTTGATTCTTGGTCAGGGCATATAACTGGGTTGGGAGCTCAAGCCCAGTGTGGGGTGTGCAGGAGGCAGTCGATGAATGGTGGTTCTCTCTCATCATTGATG
The DNA here is from genome assembly GCF_000147115.1 of Myotis lucifugus. NCBI lineage: Eukaryota > Metazoa > Chordata > Mammalia > Chiroptera > Vespertilionidae > Myotis > Myotis lucifugus. Next base: position 956,111 of record NW_005871330.1, read on the forward strand.
TTTCTGACTCTCTCTCTCTCTCTCTCTCTCTCTCTCTCTCTCTCTCAATAAAATAAAACACACACACACACACACACACACATATATATATATTTAAAAAACAATAAAAAATAAAATATTTAAAAAATCCCAATTCCCTTCTGAGCAATAAACATACTATTTTGACATGTATTTTTCTAGACCTTCCTCTTTCATATGAGAACTTAGAACAGTGCTCCAACATGGTAAGCTCTATAGGCATTAACGGTGCTTTTCCTTTTAATGGGTAGTTTTATTTTCTGTCATTATAAAGAATGCTCTAATAAACATCCTTGTATGTACTTCTTGTACACATGTGTGAGTGTTTCTCTAGGGTAAAGGGCATGCCTATTTCAGTATTTACTGTCTCATTGCCATTGGACATGCTGCCTTTAAAGTGGCAGTGCCCCCCTGCATGGGGAGGCAGTGCTTGTGAGCAGAGGGTTTGCTGTGGAATATGTTGAGTCTGAAGGGTCGGGGCAGAGCATCTCTACTTGAATGAATACCTTGCAAGTGTTTGGAGAGAAGATGGGGTGTTGAGTTTTAGCAGTGACTCCATGAGGTCTCTGAGCGAGTGGGAAGTGAGCAGAGCAAAAAATTGAGTGATTTGCTGGCAGAGGAGAAAATTATGCAGAAAGAGATGTGAGAAAGCTCTAAGTGAGGGTGCCCGGCCATCTGGCTTTGCTGAGGCTGAGGGGGTTCCCAGGACGTGGCAGTTTCAGTGCTAAAACTGGGTAAGTCCAAGGCGAACCTGGATGAATTTATCACCCTACTGAGTAGAGGGATCAGTTTCAAAGAGGAGGGACACTGTTTCCTCTAAAACTGTATGGAAGGAGGCCCAAATTGGGTGACTTGGGCTAGGAAATGGACAGACTCAGCTTCTTGGCTGGAAGAAATTTTGAAGCACAGGGTAGCCATTCAGAGTCTAGCACCATGTGCTGATTGAAATTTTGAAGCACAGGGTAGTCATTCAGAGTCTAGCACCATGTGCTCATTGGTTGAAAGCAACTGAATATGGCTCTATTTCACTTCAGCAAGAGGGAATGCATTGAAGGACTCAGAGCTTCACAGAAGGGGACGTGGTTGAGGGGCTGGCTCATCAACACTGGCTGGCAGGGAGCAGAAACGTGGCTGCGTCAAGTTCAAAACAATAGTAGACACCTGTCCAGTAGGTGACTCCTCCAAAGGAAATTAGGGTGTGTCAGGGAAGGGACAGAGGTGACTCCTCCAAAGGAAATTAGGGTGTGTCAGGAAGGGACAATTGATACCAGTCAGTCAAAAATATGAACAATGGTCTCCTATCACCCCTCATGATTGGAGCTCACTTCCTGGACACTCCATGTGCCACATGTATATATTTATGCAAATGAACATGAATATACTATGTGCATAGTAGGTGCTCAGAAAATCTTGTTGATGTATAAATGGATGAATGCTCCTACAGAGGCACACACACTCTACTTAGTAGCAGGCAGGATGAG
>NW_005871330.1:957709-1020286 GCF_000147115.1 Myotis lucifugus
AAACGAGGGGCAGCTATCGGCCCATGCCAAAGCCCCAAATTCTCCTTCACCTGGCTTCGTCCTCCCAAAGGAGAATATAAAATGTCCCAAACTTGCTAACATAAAGTCTGCCCCCATAGATATGGGTCACTTTATATAATGGACATCTTAGGAAATTGTCCTTAAACCCATTTTTTTTGGGTGGTGGAGAGGAAGGTCAAATTCTAGATTCAGTAGAAGAATTTATTGTTTATAAAAATATTACAGCAAAATTTTATATCACATTATTTATTTTATAAATACAGGTTTTCTTCATAGATCAGATTTCTTTAAAGCAGAATGAATCACACACTGTGAGGTAGGCTTATTTGAGTTACTTTTTTAAAAAAGCTCTTAACTTCTTATAGGGAATTTCAGATAACACACCACAGCTCTAATTGCTGACGAAGTGTTCCTGAGTGGAGGCCCTCCCTGGAGGACCACTCTAAAACCCATTGGTAATTGGTTATATCCATCTTTATTCCAACGGTTAATATGCTAAAGTCCTTAAAAACAGTTTGTTCTTGTAATTCCCTTAAATAGGATTTATGCAACCTATTTCACTTTGCAAATCTTTCGTTGTAGGGAATGCAAGCATGAACTTTGCTCCCAATTCAGAGGCCCAATGAACAAGGTTTATGTGTAATTTCAAATAGCAATCCATGAACGCTCTTACTCTCCAGTCACAGGGCCTGTGCTTTTCCTGCTGGGGGAGCCACCATGGGATCCCACAGGGGTAGGGCTCTGAAGCCAAGTCCCCCTTGGCTAGTATTTTGCTTCTCTTTCTTCTTTGGGTTAGTCCCAAAAATCTACTCAAGAGAATTCTGGATTTTCTTATGTCCAGATGGGCTACCTAGTGATTCTAGCCTGTTCCTTTTGATGTGGCAATATTTACTTTCACCATTGCCCTAATAAGTAGGATTTGTGACACTTTAGCATCTGTTTGGGGATTATGGATGCATCCAGAAAAAAGCCTCAGCATCTAGATTCTATCCATCCAGGTTTCTTTAGTGTTCACATTTGGGTACTTCTCAAGGTGCTTAAAAAATCCACAACAAGCAGGTGAGATTATTGGATGGAACAAAGGAACAAATATCTCTACATTTGGGGCATAGGCCCTACACAAACCTTTGTCAAAATATACCTCTGGGAGCTGGGCTTGAGGTGTCCCATTACTCACATCCTAGCTGCTGACCAAGGGGCAAACAGAGCCCCAGCAATTCTCTGCTCAGCCTGGTTTCTGCCTCCCGTGGGCCCAGACCCACGTGGCAGAAAGAGGCCTAGTCACCAGCAGCACTGCTGATGGCTGGACTCAGCGATGGACACGACCTGGCATAAATGCTGCGACTGGTCCCACCAGAGATTTTGCTTCTTGACAGACACCCCATTACATTCTTCCTCAATGAGTCCAAATGTGGCTTCACCGACCTCAGTATAGGAAACCCCACTGACTATGGGTGGGTCTATGAATTGAAACCTAATTAAAACCCTTGTTTAGATAGTGAGGGCTTAGGCAAAGGATTCCAGCATCTGGCAGAAGGCAGGTTCTGATGACATTGGATATTCCCCCGTGACTGTAACTTGGTGGGAGCCATGTCAATGTGAGCCCTCCTTTACATGAAAGGAAAACATATCCGTGTGTGTGGAATGCATCCCCTGCTCTGCCTGAGCCGCTTACTGTTCCAGCTCATCTCAGTGAACCTGTGTTGAGCCCAGGGTGACCTTGCCTGTGTTGGAGTCTTACACTGAGACCCATCTGCTAACTGCAGCTGTCACTCAGAGCGAAATCACCAACTGATCAAAGCCCTGCTCTTTCTGAACATAAAATGAAATCTGAAAAGTAAGGCCATGTTGCCGACACCTTTTGGGCTAAGCCTTTCATGAGGGGGAGATGTCGGTGTGGGTGAGTCCCATTTTCATATCCCTGCCTGAGCCCCGGCAGCCCAGCTGGCAGCTGGCAGCAGCCAGAGGTACCAGGAGTGTAGAAAATCAAAGCTCTCTCCTGCTACCAGCGAGTTAAGCCCCAAAGGGCCTGCACAGAATGATTACTTGGAACGCTGCAAGGGTCTTTTTATTCTCCTTCCGGTCAGCTTTGCTGGTATCCAGGGGCTAAGTATACCTGTAAGCATGTGAATTTCAATAAACATGTTTTCTTCAATTACCCAGCTGGACAGTTTGGTTCACCAGAGCCTGCAATCATACAAAAGCGGCCAGGGAATTGTGGTGATTTAGATAATGTCTAATCCCCTCTTTGCTTAACCTGCAGGGGATATGGGCAGCTTCAGACCAGGGAGTGGAGAGAGGGAGGTGGAGAGAGCCTGTTCTCACCCACCCGGAGAGGCAGGTTCTTGGCTCAGCCTCAGGGACTGATGGCGTGTGCAGGCAGAGAAGCTGTAAAGGATTGTGGAGGCGACTGGGGTGTGTGCGGTGGCTTGGGAGTGGCAGGGAGGGGCATGGAGAATGTGGAGCAGCCTTGGGGTGACCGGACAGACAGAGCTGCTACCCAGCTTGGGTGCTAAGAAGCAGAAGACACCCAGTGAGGACTCAGGTTTTAATCTCTGATTTTATACCCAGAGCGGCTGTCCCCAGTCAGCAGAGGCCACCATTGTAGATCTTAGTTTTTGTAATGCACTTTGGTAGATCATTTTCCATCACAGTATCACCTCTGCTGTCTGCTTAGCTAAACTCATTAAATATGCAGGAGATTTCTCCTCAAGTTACTTGGGGTGGGGGAGGGGGGTAATGAAAGAAGGATTCTTGGTCTTCAGGGAAAAACTGTAAATGGCAGTGCAGAACCGGGTAGAGTAGAGCTATTGTTTGGGGCCCGAGACAGTGTGCTGTGGCCTTGGAATCTCTCCCTGGGTGCCATGGGGTGCAGGTCTGCTGGGATTCTAGTCTCATGAATCAAAAAGGATTCCTCCTGTAATGGCAGCGCTTGTCTCTCCCTCTCACTGTTTTCTGGATGTTTGGCGTCTATTTCTATTTGAAAGATCCCTCTGATTTCCTCTGAGGCACTGTTTCTCCCTTGAATCTGGGTCGGTGTGTGCTCCACTCCACCCGGAGGCAGGGTCCTGCCAGACTCTCTTGCTCTGGGACAAGCATGGTGCCGAGCACCTGCCTCTGGGTCTGCTTTGGTTTCTGCCATTCCCAAGCCTGGCTCTTCAAAGTCTCCTCTATCCTATACGACTTCAATATCCCTCGTGCTCAACTTAGCCAGACCGGTTGTTTCCTACAAGTAAGAAGCCATACAGTCAAAGATCAGGATCTGGTCCTGTTGGCAGGGAGTTTGCAGATCAAAGAACCCTCCATGTTTTTGTTGTCTTTATTTTCTAACAGATGGGGAAACTGAGAAGGCTGACTTGCCCAAGGACCCATGGCTTATTAGTGAAGGGCAGGGACTTGAACTCAGGACTTCGGTTGAGTCTGCTGCTCTTCCTACTACAACCCCCAGACAGATCCCTTGGCTTGAACGTTCTGGTAACTTTGTGGCCAGTCAGGTCCATTGGTCTGTGACAGGGAGCGGTGAGAGGAGCCATGGGTACAGCATTCATTAAGTGCCACCCTCTGCAGGATGGGCTGCCTGGGTGTGTGTGTGCAGAGGAGCGAGGGCACGGGCAGGGCTTCAGGGGAGAGAAGGGAACAGCACTTCAGAAAGCACCTTCATCTGCCCTTCTGCTTGGTCAGAGGGCTCAAGTCTGCAATAGTTGGAAGTGGCACATAATGACAGCGCATTAATATAAATGGGAAATAAATAAGCAATAACCACGACATGCACATTTCAGGATCACCTTGGAAGAAAGTCCTTAGGATTCCCCGGGGGCTGTGGAGGGAAGCAGGCTGGGGTCTGCCCTGGAGAGATCTCCCTCCCTCTGCCTCGTGACTTGGTTTAACTCCAGCCCCTGCCCCACGGCCCAGAGACTGCTGCCTCTGACACTCACTTCAGTTTCTTGGCAGGCACCTGCCCTCTGACACTCACCAGGGCCCTGGTGGGCACTTCCTCCTGTGAGTAGCCCCACTAATGAGGGTGACATTTCCAGTTCCCCTCCTGCGGGCTTTGTCTTCCTGCAGCATCCTGGGCCTGGTCTCCTGGGAGACCTCATTAAAGGGCTGGCAGTGCTTCCACCAATAGTCATGTCTGGGCCTGAGAATCCCATGTCTATAACCAAAGAAAAGCATCTTTGTATGTATCCCAGGGATCTGTAAATAGTGTAGCCCACATCCATCGGACTGTGGGCTTTTGGTGTGAGGGGCACCACATCTGTAGCCTGGATACCATGCCTATGGCACAGGGTGATTGTGGGTGGTTTTCATAACCCCCACTGCATTCATTTGTTCAACTAATGAATTAAACATGAGCTGCATTGTATATGCTTGCTATTATGTTAGGAGAGGAAGATGGGTGGACCAGCAAGAGGATGAGGTACCTGCTCTCCAGGGATTCAGTTGTACTAGACTTCTGTTGTCTGTGGCTTTCTTAGCATCTGTTTCTCTTTCCTTTGATAATTTCACCTTAATTTCCTCTTGAGAGACCCCCTCTCATTGTCTAGTCCCTTCCTTGGGGAAGGGACTGATTGCATTCCTTGGCTCCAGTGCTGAGCAAGGAGCACATTTGCCAATCAAAGCACTTTTTCACTTTTTCCAAACCACACGAGTGGCTTAAGAAGGGAACATGACCCAAGTCAGTCCCAGAGAATCGGTCCTGGAACTTTTGCCAGAACTGTTGGGACTGAGGAGTTCTCCTTCTGCCAGTGTTGCTCAGGGCCAGGAGGGGAACCTGGTTCTGTGCATCATCCCCGCTACCATCTGGGGAGAGCCTGCTTGCGAATGAAGACAGACCAAAGGAAACTACAGCTGAGAGTAGGGACGGGTCAGAGTTCTCAATGTGTCATTGGAGCACCTAGGCCCAATGATTCCCGATCTACTCATGAATTTTGCAATCACACAGCTAATCAATTCTCCTTTTCCCTTAAACCAGTTAGAGATGGGTTTCTGTCTTTTGAAATAAAAAGCGTCCTTATTGATAATACAATAAAGTAGGGGAGCAGGATGAATTAATCACTTATAATAACATCGTGGCAATAAGAAAACACACAGAAATGTCATGGGAGTAGAGGGAAGCCTCACCCAGCCTGAGGGTCTTGGGGAAAAGATGTCAAGAAAAGGGACTACTTGTCCTTAGTCATAGTGAGTGAGTAGGGATTGTCTAGGTACACATTGCAGGAAGAAAGAACACCTAACACACTAAAATTCATTGAACATACTATTTTTTAAAGAGTATTACATTTCAGAAAGATTTAGATCTGAAATAATAGAAAAAACGGTGTTCAAAAGGGAAAACTTCAATTTTATGAATTGATGACTATGGGGCAGCTCATTCTTTCTGATGCCATGTGACTGCTGGCTGCATTGGTGAGCTAACTAGTCTCAGACACACCCTTGCAATTCTTTGAGAATTCTGGAAGGGAAACATGCCCATATAAAAGGCTAGAATCTACAGCAATGGTTCACAGACCTGGGTGTTTCAGAATCTCTTAGGAGAGTGAAAATATAGGTGCATGAACGCCACACTTCTGACCAAATGAAACTCAAAGTGGGGTCTAATGCTTTATTAAAGTGCCTCAGCTGATTTTGAAGCCAGTTTTGGGGTACACTGAACCTGAAGGGAGGAGAAAAAAATATGTCATGAGAGAAAGCACCAGGATTTGGAAATTGAGATATCTGAAACTCCAGTTCATCATTTATTAGCTGCATTGTAGTTTATTACCTCATTTGTAAAAGAGAAATAATTACATTCATTTAACATCCATAATTATTTGTGGGATGTTTCCTAGGCACCAGTCACTGTACGGTATTATGTGCTTGGGATATAACAGCGAACTAAACAGATTATCTCTGCCCAGCAGGGACAGACTGTGAAAATAATAAATGAATATGTTATATGTATGGTGGAAGTAAATAAATGCCATGGAAAAAGGAAAAGGACAGGAGCGCTAGAGGAGGTGGATTGATCAGACGGAATATTATACAGGGCTAGGTGCATTGAGAAGGAGATTTGAGCAAGGACTTGAGGGAAAAGAGAGGACTAGCTAATAGTCCTTGTCTTGGGCTAGAGCATTAAAGGCAGAGGGGTTAGCTACTGGGATAATTCCAACTTTTTGGCCGGAGAAACTGGAAGGATGCTATATTGAGATGGGGAGTTGGTTTGTGGATGAAGAAGATTGGTGGTGGGGGGAGGGTTTGAGGGGGGTGGTCAGCAATTCAGTTTAGGACATGTTTAATTGAGATGTCTATTAGATCTGCAAGTGGAGATGTTGAGGATGCAGTTGAATATCTGGGTTTAGAGTTCAGAAGAGAGGTCTCAGCTGGAGATATAAATCTGGGATTCAACATATATGAGTTTTGAAAGCCTTGGAATTCTAAAGCCTTGGAATTCACCCTACAAGGAAGTGGGTACAAATAGAGAAGAGGGGATAACCAAGAACTGAATCCTGGAAAAGCTCCAATAAGGAAAGGTCAGAGGGAAGAGGAAGAACCAGTAAAAGAGACGGAGAAGACTAACCAGTGATGTGTTCCAGAAGCCAAGTAAAGGCGTGTTTCTAAGGAGGAGGTAATGATAGATAAACCACATCACATACTGCCAATGGTGCAGTTCAAGTCAGATAAGGGCCAAGAATCGGCCACTGGAGTGGAGAAAATTGTTGGCTTTGATCAAAGAAGCTCTGGAGGATTGGAAGAGTCAAACGTTTGTTGCAGAGTGTGGGTTTCTGTTGTAGAATTGTTGTGAGGATTACATAAAAGCTTTAATGTTGTGTAAATTAATTACTATCATGGTTGGTATTGAGGAATAAATCTAAAATCTCTTTTTTGATCATGTCTTCATTCCCAACTAAGAGCATTACCCAAGACTACAATACTGAACATAAATCCAAGAATTTTGATTTTGATTATTTTGAATATATAGATTAAGTTGGGAAGAAACTGACATCTTAATAATATTGAGTCCTCCAATCCATCCATGCACAAGAAATATCTCCATTTAGTTAGATCTTTGATTTCTATCATCATTAGACTTTTGTAGTTTTCACAGTAAACCTTGTACACATTTTCTTAGATTCATACCTAATTATTTCCTTTTTGTATACTATTGTAAATAGTATTGAGATTTTAATTTTTCATTGATATTATATAGGAAAGCAAACTGACTTTTATATAATAGCATTTTATCCTGTGACCTTGCTATATACTTGCTTATTAGTTCGAGTTGTTTTTTTAATTCATATTATCTGTGAAAAAAAGCAGTTTTTGTTCTTCTTTCCCACCCAATTTGTATATTGCTTCTTTTCTTTTCTTATTGTTTCTTCACTAGCTAGCCCTTCCAGGATGCTGCTGAGTGGACGTGGCGAGAGGGGAGCATCTTTGCTTTGTTTTCTGTCTTAGGGGAGAAGCGCCCAGTTTCTCAGCATCATGATGTTTGCTGTGAGCTTTTGCAGATATTACTTGTCATATTGAGGTAGTTTGACTGTATTCTTGTTTGCTGAGAGGTTTTTTTTTTATCATTAACGGGTATTAGATTTTATCAAAAGCGTTTCTGAACCAATTAATATATTATGTGACATTTTCTTCTTTAGTTTGTTGACATGCTGAGTGATACTGATTGATTTTCAATGCATTGTATTTCTACAACAAGTCCCACTGGTTGTGGTGTATAATTATTTTTATACTTTTATCCTACCTGAGTCTTTATATTTAAAGTTTGTTTCTTGGTGTGTGCTTTTACCCACTCAGCAATGTCTGTCTTTTAATGATGTATTTAGATCATTAACATTTAAAAGACTTATTGATGTAGTTGAATTAATGTTTAGAATGTTTCCAACTGTTTTCTATTCCTTTCATTTGTTCTTTGTTTCCTTTTTCTCCCTCTTCTTTTTATTTTTATTTTTTTGCCTTCGCTGGTTTTCAGTTAATTTTAACATTTTATCTGATTCAATTATATCTTATAGTGTATCAACGATACTTATTTTTTAAATTTAGTGGTCACCCTAGAGTTTGCAATATACATTTTAAGGAATCTTAATCCACCCTCAAAGAACATTATACCACTTAACATGTACAGCTACCTTATAACATAGTATTTCCAATGTCTCCCTCCCATCCCTTCACTTATTCATATACACTAATCACCCAATACAGTTACTATTGGTACTTTAAACAGCATCTTTATGATAAATTTAGAATAACAAAAACATAACATTTATTTTTACCTTCAATGAACCCTTCTGCAGTGCTCTTCCTTTCTTAATGTGCATCTAAATGCATCCAAGATTTTCTCTTTGCTTTTTGTTTTCTGAAGTTTGAATACCATATGCTTAAGTGTACATTTTTTGGTGTTTATCTTGCTTAGCATTCTCTGAGCATGTTATACTTTTGAAATTGTCCCACTGTTGTTGGTTATTCTGTTCTTTTTTTTAAAATCTCTTTTTATCTTTCCATTTCTATTGGGAAGTTTCTCTTGACCTATCTTCAGGCTCCTTAATTCTTTCTTCAGCCATGCTGGAGTCAAGCATTTTACTGAGGAGACCATCAAAGGCCTTTTTCAATTCATTACAGGGTTTTTGGTTTCTAGAATTTACTTTTGATTCTTTCTAAGAGTTCCACCTCTTTGCCTATATTACCTACCTGTTCTATCATTTTTTTTCTATTAAGGCTCTTAACATATTAATCATAGTTAATTTAAATTCCCTGTGTGTTAATTACAAAGTCTGTATCATATTTGTGTGTGGTTCTCATGGTTGTTTCGTACTGTCAACTTGTATTTTTTTCTCATCTTTTAGCATGCCTTCATTTTTTGCTGTTGAAAGGCAGAAATGATACATCAGGTCATAGGGACTGAGGTCAATAGGCCCTAGTATGAGTTTTTATGTTAATCTGGGTAGGACTTGGGCAAGGAACTGGCTTGTAGTTATAAGTACCAGAAGCTTCACGTTCCTCTAGTGCAGTGGTTCTCAACCTGTGGGTCGCTACCCCTTTGAGGGTCAAACGACCCTTTCACAGTGGTCGCCTAAGACCATTGGAAAACACATATATAATTACATATTGTTTTTGTGATTAATCACTATGCTTTAATTATGTTCAATTTGTAACAATGAAATTGGGGGTCACCACAACATGAGGAACTGTATTAAAGGGTCTCGGCATTAGGAAGGTTGAGAACCACTGCTGTAGTGCCCTTATGTTTGTGTGTGTGTGAGAGAGAGAGAGAGAGAGAGAGAGAGAGAGAGAGAGAGAGAGAGAAACATCGATGTGAGAGAGACACATCGATTGGTTGCCTCCTGCACACACCCTGACTGGGGGCCTGTCTGGGATTGGACTTGCAACCCAGGTATGTGCCCTTGACTGGGAATTGAACCCTCAGAATTTTGGTGCTCAGGCTGACTCTCTATCCACAGAGCCACCTGGCTAGTGCCCTTGTTTTTGTTACCTCTTTTATCTTTGGGCTTCTCTAAGAACGCTTCCTTAAATAGAATCTGTGTCTTGCATTTCCTTTAGCTATAATATGCCATTATTATACTGGAAAATTGTTGAGAGTGGAAGCATTCTATAATCTTATGATTAAATATCAGTTTTTCATGGTTCTGCATCCCTGGGTCATGACTTTTACAAGGATTTTTTAGCTTTCTTTTTCCCCCCTCTTAGGTGAGATAGGATGAGTTGAGGGGCTGGAGTTGAGCATATGCCCTTCCCCTGAGTGGGATGAGGCTCTGACAGTGTCTTTTCCCTGGAGAACAGACCTTGCAGTGGAGAAGGCGCTTGGTGTGCTTCACAAGGTGATTCTTCTCTTTAACCTGCCAGAACCTGGAGGGGATCTTTCTTACTTCTTCACTGTAAGAACCCGGTGAAGTTCATGGAGATAAGACCATGAAGTTGTGATTCCTACCCCCACCCAAGACTGCAGGCCCCCATAACAAAGGAAAATTGCTGGAGGCTGAGTGTGGACTTAAGACTGAGCAACTCTCAAAGTTCACACTCAACTTCAACTCTCAAGTTCTTGTGAATTATCCTTTAAGTGTCCCTCTCAGTTTATGGCTCTGAGGGCTTCTGCTCCAGGTGGGCCTGTCTTAGCTATAACTCTCTGGATTCACATCTTTCTTCCAATTTGGGGGTGGGGATGATTTGCCCGGCAACCTCCAAGAAATGTTTTGAATTCTGTTTGTTGAGCCTTTTCTCTTTGCAAGGATGGGAGTGCTGATTATTTCAGCTCCTTAAATGTTGAAGCTAAAATCAAAGTCACCTAATTTATATTTTAAATTGTAAAGATATAGACTGTGAGGTAGCTATTATTGGTTAGATTTAAATTTTTTTGTTAATCCTCACCTGAGGATATTTTTTTCCATTGATTTTTAGAGAGAGTGGAAGGGAGGAGGAGACGGAGAGAGAGAGAGAGAGAGAGAGAGAAAGAGAGAGAGAGAGAGAGAGAGAGAGAGAGAGAGAGAATCCATGTGAGAGAGAAACATCTATCAGTTGCCTCCCATACACGCCCTGACTGAGGATCAAACCCACAACCTATATATGTGCCCTGACCAGGAAGTGAACCTTCAACATTTTTGGTGCACAGGGCGATGCTCCAACCAACTGAGTCATCTGGCCGGGGCTGTGCCTTTAATTTTTCATGTCCATCTTCATATTGTCTGTCTACACAGCTATTAAGGGTCTCAGCTGGCAGTCACACTTCAGTCCTCTGGCTCAAATCTCCTTCCTTGTGTCCTAATCACATCTTGAGATCATTGGATCATCTACTTTATGGTCGGAAACACACTTTTAAAAATTGTAAGTCTGACTGTAGCTTACAAAACGTGATCCTGGGCTGATATTTGACCCTTTTCATATACACTATGTTAAGATAAAGCAGACAGGGTTGGTCACCCGAAGGTCAATTAACCATTTGTGAGCAATATGCCTGCACTTTGAGTACATGTAACTGAGCAAATGGTAGCATCAGTTTGGGATGACTTGAATTCCAGGTAGCAAATACTTTTTGTCTCACGCCAATTCCCAAAAATTGTTGGCTTGTTCTGTTGATGTTTCTGCATGAGGCTCAGCCTTGCCTCAGAGTGGGGAGAAAATGCCATATTTGATTAGTAGTGTCTACTGTGGGCACAGAGAGGGAAGGCAGTACATGAACAGATGGCCCAGGAACTGGGTTAACTTCCTAGAAAATGGAAAAATCTACTCAGTATTTTCAGCAGATGCTGAATAAAGTTTTTTCTCATTATTTTAAATTCATGCATAATTTACAAACAGTAAAATCCACACTTTTTAAGGGTAGAATTACCAGTGTTTTGACAAATACATAGTCATGTAACCATCACCGTGCAATCATGATACACAGGCGTTCCATTACCCCTGTGATTCACCTGCGTCCTCTTGCGGTCAGCTGCTCCCCTCACCCCAAGACCTTGGTAACCATTGATCTGTTTTCTGGTCTCACAGTTTTGCTTTTGCAGGAATGTTGTATAAATGGAATTTAAAGTATGTAGCCTTTTGAGTCTAGCTTCTTCCACTCAGCATAATGCATTTGAGTGTCAACCATTTGATGCATGTGAACAGAGTTTTAATGCAAGTTTGAAAAAAAAAGATCAATGAAATAGATTTTCATTTACTTATTTAAAATATTTATTGAACAAATATGTGATCATTAATATGCTTATGAATACAAAGAAGCATTCATAAGTAAGGTCTTTTCCCCTTCCAAATTATCTATCTATCTATCTATCTATCTATCTATCTATCTATCTATCTATCTATCATCTCTATATCTGTATCTTAAGGTAAGTTATCATAAAACAAATTTGAGAAGAATGCTTAGGGACAGTAGGTTCTGAAGGAGTTCAGTGGAGAGAGAAAGTAGATGGCATTGGTGTGAACCTTGAGGAGGAGCTAAGACATTCCTTTAGGAAATGTCAGACATCAATCAGAAAGAATCAATATATTCTTTTGTTTCTCAGAGGTTCATCAAGTCTTTGTTATGTCTAACCCAATGTTATGGCTATGCATAAGCAGGAAAAAAATGGTCTGTATGCTGAGAGATTTTACCTTTTTTTTCCCTCTAACAAACATTTTTAACCATCTACTAGTTGTAAGATTCAATACAAGGTGCCCTGGGATATACAATAGTAAACAAGACAGCCTTAGCTACTTAATTTAATACGTATGTGCACCCCACTTTCCTTTAGTCTGTCCTCATTTTTTCATATTCTCTCATCCTATCTTGTTTCATAAACAAGAGACAGCTTTCAAAACTACATGGAATACAAATCACAGAAAATGTTGGGACAAAGAGATAATATGGGTCAGAAAATAATCCAGGGGTACATTCACCTACCTCTCAGGAGTGTAGCAAATGGCTTTAGAGCAGGGGTGGGCAAACTTTTTGACTCGAGGGCCACAATGGGTTCTTAAACTGGACCGGAGGGCCGGAACAAAAGCATGGATGGAGTGTTTGTGTGAACTAATATAAATTCAAAGTAAACATCATTACATAAAAGGGTACGATCTTTTTTTTTTTTTTAGTTTTATTCATTTCATAATCCAGGGGTACATTCACCTACCTCTCAGGAGTGTAGCGGCTGCTTTAGAGACACACTAGAGATGGGCCACAGACTGGGCTTGCACATTTCTGCAGGCAGGGTAAGTAGGGAAATGTGCTCAGTGAAAAGACCCACATTGTCCACAAGATAAAGACAAGCCAGTTGTTTAAGGTTTTCATTCTGCTGACCTGAGAAAAATTTCTCCCTTGGGTCTTCATAATGAAAATGCTTTGGATTCAGAAAATAACATCCTGGGCTCCATCGCAGCAGTAGATAATACAAGAGCCAAGTTTGCTCAGTTGCTTCCTACAGCATCCCTCAATGTGAGCCAATATCAAAGCAGCAAAGTTCAATTCTGTCAAGTAAATTTGACAACTCAGAATGATGCCACCCACGGCTGTAGCTCCCAGGCAGTGTGATTTTATCTGAGGGTAAAATTTACCCTCAGAGCTCTAAGTGTATCTTGTCATATGATATCCTATAGCATTCCCATGTGGTAGCTTCTATTTTCATCCCCATTTTATAGAAAAAGAAACTAACATTTAGGAGAATTCATTCAGCAACACACAGCCAGGATTCAAAACCAGGTTTCTTTAGAATCCGAAACTGCACAAGTCTTTGCTTTTGTTTTTGTTCATTTAAAAACATTTCAGAGACAAAAAAATATAAGGTATACTAGACTGAACACCATGTTCCATTGCCCAGCTTATGTTATAAAATATTAGATATAAAACTTACACTACTGCACACTCTTCCCTAATCTCATTCTCTCTTGTCCCCAAGAGATGGCCACATCCTTAAAATCAGTATCATTCCATGACATGCCTTTGTAATTACTTATCAATATGTATAGCCTTAAATAATACATAACATTGTCTTGCATATAGCAAAGTATCAAATAGTTTATATTATATTGTCGACTGTTTCCTCAACTTCCTTTTTTGTTTAACTATATGTACTTTAGATTTATTCATCTTGACAGAGACAGATCACGCTCATTCATTGTCACTGCCGGATAACATTGCACTGTAAGACTTGCATTTATTTTTCTTTTGATGGCAACTTGGGTCATTTTTCGTATTTTGTTATTACAACAATGCTACTCTGAACACTCTTGTACATGTCTCCTGGTGTTCGTGTTTAAGAGTTTCTCTAATGCAGTGATACTTAGTGAGATATTTTGGAAAACTGTGTGTAAAGGTGTTTGTTTCAGTGATTGGGGTGGACTTCTGGCCTTTAGTGGACAAGGTCAAGAAAAGCTAGATGTATTGCAATGCATGATAGGCTCTTATAAACAAAGACTTGTCCTGACATCTCACGTGACTTTGGAGTGTCCTGCCTTACCTTACAGTGAAAAATCAGTTTGCAATGATCTGAATCTAGACGCTTGAGTCCAGTTTTAGCCAGGTAAATAATCCTCATTCTTCTGAAGTCATGCAGGAAGTAGAGGTGTGACCAAGTGCTGATTTCCTCATATTCCATGTGATTCCTACAATTGGTGGTAAGAAAAGAGCTTGTGCCCTAACCGGTTTGGCTCAGTGGATAGAGTGTCGGCCTGTGGACTCAAGGGTCTCAGGTTCGATTCCGGTCAAGGGCATGTACCTTGGTTGCGGGCACATACCCAGTAGAAAATGTGCAGGAGGCAGCTGATTGATGTTTCTCTCTCATCGATGTTTCTAACTCTTTATCCCTCTCCCTTCCTCTCTGTAAAACATCAATAAAATATATATTTTTTTAAAAAAGAGCTGGTGATGAGTGGCCTCTGGGCCAATAATGATCAGTTAGTTTGCTGTAATTGGCATGTTATTGTGGCTGGTTCATGCTTAGCCAGAGAGGTGGTGAGTAATCCAGTTGGAAGGCAAAGGGAACGCCCACTGACCCTTGAACAAATGAATTTCCTTTACAGCCAGTCCTGTGCATATGGAGGGTGTCACAGAGATGCTAAGGACCAGGGTCTCTCCAAAGTGGGTGTACATCTGGGCCCTGGGGTATCTAGAATATAGTTTATTTAATAAGCAGTAGTCAATGAACGAATACATAAACAAACACCTGATTCTCCATCTGCTTGCCTCCTAGGACTCACCTCTTAGTACTGTCTTCTCTTACAAGATATCCCACTTCAGGGAAATTCTATTGAGGACTTTCTCACGTGTAGTCTCTGGGATTTTATCAAGTAATCCACAGACGTTTTGGCAGTTTGAGAGAAAAAAATTAATGCTGGAAAAACCCATTTCTTATTTGTGAAAAACATGTATCTTACAAAAGCAAAGTGTGAGGTTTGTGGTTTTTCTTAGATATCCTGTCACTTTATAATTCATGAAAACCTTGGCCAAAACTGGTTTGGCTCAGTGGATAGAGCGTCGGCCTGCGGACTGAAAGGTCCCAGGTTCGATTCCGGTCAAGGGCATGTACCTTGGTTGCGGGCACATCCCCAGTAGGAGATGTGCAGGAAGCAGCTGATCGATGTTTCTCTCTCATCGATGTTTCTAACTCTCTATCTCTCTCCCTTCCTCTCTGTAAAAAATCAATAAAATATATTAAAAAAAACCAACCTTGAAGGCTGCGTGAGCGTCACAGGCCTGTCCTCCTTGGTCCATCTTGGCCAACAACCGTTCATGGATAAAGCTATCTGGCCACGGGGCTTCATGGTACAGTGACTATTTATGTTCCTTGCATTTGCCTTCCCATGGTCATGTTAAATTGTGTTTATCCTAAATGCATAACAGTAGATTAGTGACTCATAATGATTTATTGGGTGTGAAAATAGCATGAAGAGCCTTTCCCATTTCAGCTCTAATATGTAAAGAGCCAGGAAGTTGTCACTGTCATCCTCAAAAAAGAAAAAACTGGCAAATGGAAACTTGTCTGTCCTTGCCTGCCAGGGGCCCAGGGAGGAGGAAATGAGGAGATTTCGATCAAGGAGTACAAACTTCTATTATGCAAGATGAATAAGTTCTGGAGATCTGATGTACAGCAATATGACTATAGCTAATAATACTGAATTGTATACTTGAAATTTGCTAAAATGGTAGATCTGAAGTTTTTTAATTACACACACACACACACACACACACACACACACACATGAGTGGTAACCATGTGAAGCGATGGATATGTTAATTAGCTTGATTGTGGTGATTATTTCACAATGTATACATATATCAAACCACCAGGTTCTACAGCTTAAGTATATACAATTTTTATTTGTCAATTATATCTTAATAAAGCTGGAAAAAAATTGAGCTATCAAGGCTGGCAAAAGCATAGCTGAATTTTAAATGCATGTTGCTAAGTGAAAGAGGCTAGTCTGAAAGGTTATACACTGCATTGTTATAGATGACATTCTGGAAAAGTGAAAACTATGAGACAGTAAACAGACCATGGTTGTGAGAGATTTGGGGGGAGTAGCATTGAATAGGTGAAGCACAAGGATATTTTAGGGTGGAGAAAATATTCTGTATGATATTATAATGATGGCTACATGACACTGTACATTTGTCTAAATGCATAAAGCTTCACATTACATACAAAGCATGAACCTTAACATACACAAATTTAAAAATTCACTTAGAGCTTAGGAGATCTCAGGGTGGAATGCAGGCTATAACAAAAGAATCTATTTTGCAAGTGTATGAAACAACCTCAGTGAATGGGGCCCAGGGAATAGGTGCTGACCTCAGTAACTGGAAATTAGTGGCATCTGTAAAATTAAAGGAAAACATGTATATAAGCAATGTATTCCAGTTGGTAAAGTTTTTCCCCCCACAATGATGCAGATGAAAAATTCTGAAACTGTTATACATACACAATGGTGTTGAACAATGAGGTAAATGGATGGTGAATGGTGGGAGCCAGGGTGTTCCACTGTTGAAATGGGAGATTACAGATAAGCAAGAGAAGGATGCTAGAATGACCCATTAAAGCTGGAGACATGTGAATGAACTCATGTTTAGCTTAATATATTACAGATGGATACATACAGGAGTAGTATAGTGCCCACACATGTATTTCCTCCCTCTGTTAGGTGAGAAGGCCTGGAAGCAATGGCAGCTCAGTAGCAATAAGCACTCTCAGTGTCCAGATATTAGTTTCAAATAACATTCTCGAATAAAAGGAACTATGGTTTCTTAGAGAGTGGCTGCTTCTGGGCCGGAGCAAGAAATATACAAGATGATTCTGCAGCATCTTGCAGTGGCCAGAAAAGAAGAAATTATTTAAAGAAACCACAATAAAAGGGGCATGTTAAAGGGATCCGGGAGCCGTGGAAAGATCTCCCACTGGCCAAAATTGGAACAAGTTAAGCAACAACAAAAATATAGCATTGGATTATCAGAGTATAAGATAAATATTCATGAGCCCATTCTGATATAAATAAATGATGGGAAATAAATAGGAGAGAACAAACAATTTCCTGTGCAAAATAATTCCAAATAATTTATGTAGATAGTCCACCCCCAGGAGATGGAGCATAAGTCCCCACATCTTAAGTATGGGCTGTGCACAGTGACTTCCTTCTAAAGAGCACAGAGGGGGAAGGGGAGGACAGAAAGTAACTACACAGTGGAAACACTACCTCAGCCAGATGGTCAAGGTTAACATCAACAGTGATAAGCCATGTTAATAGCATGAATTCTTGATATGGTGTGATGAGAATAACACTTTACCTCTGTGCATGTCCTCCCAAAAACCCCCCACCTTGCTCTAATCATAAGAAACACATCAGACAATACCCCAATTGAGGGACATCCTACAAAATACTGACTGTTATTCCTCTAAATTGTCAAGGTCAGAAGAAATAAGAAAAGTCTGAGAAATTGTCACAGACAAGAGGAGCCTAAAGAGACATGACAACTACATGTAATGTGGCAAAAGCTAATATTGATTCGTTATTATTAACTAATGAATGAAATATGGACTTCAGCTAACAATAACGAATCAATATTGGTTCATTAGTTGTGACACGTGTACTATAGTAATGGAAGATGTGAACAATAGGGGAAATAGGGCATGTGGTACATGGGAACTCTACGACCTTCACTTTTCTATAAATGTAAAATTATTCTTAGAAAAGGTTATTAAGATAGTAATAAAAATACTAACTCAGCATAATGTCATAAAAATAAAGAGTGACCAATATTCTATGAATCTAGTGATTTCGGACAAGAACCGGAAACAGGAAAGGGCCAGCAGGAAGCATGCTTATGTGGAAGGGTGGATGGTGATAGCAGGATTTCACCTGACAGGCACTCCATTGGATCCCACCCCCCTGGGCTCTGTCTGCTGGTGTCATGACTTGTGGTGTGCACCATCACAGCTTTTGTGTCATTTGCAAACAAAGCCATGACCTTTGCATTAGATTACTTGAGTTTTTAAACAACAAGCACACATTAATATCTTCCAGTCTGGTGGTGTATGTATCTTATTTTTAAGGAAGGAAAAAAAGGTTAAAATTACAGCAGATCATTCCAGGCTGACAGGCTCAAGTCACACCATTGCTGAGAATCATGTAAAGCCAGGTGCGAGAGTAATGACAACTCTTATGCGCACAGAGAGAGCAGAACACACTCCTGGCAGGTTTCTTACCCGAGAAGACACTCCTCGCTGTCACAGGTTCTCAGTGGATCTCACGTGGAACCACCTCTATCCTCCCACGTGTGAGCCACCTGTCATTTATGTTAGAGAAGCACAAAACCCCTGCTATGCTGAGTAGAAGGAATTCTTGGCCTATGTGTGTTATATCTGAAGGAGACAGGCTCAACATTTTTTCCTATTGATTACTGAGGATTCATGTCATGGAAGACATCATTTTTAAAAACTTCACCATGGCTTTGTGAGCCCCGCTGGCGACTGCAGAGTGTGTTGGAAGTGAGCCCCAGGGAGTGCCCATAGCATGTAGGACATTGGTTGTCAATCCATAGAGGCTACACTTAGATGTCAACCCAGAGCTCTAGCCACTGACAGCCTTTGTGATCAATAGCATTTCCTCTAACCTTGATTCAAGGTTGAAGGAAATTGTATAAATTATGCACGGAGTAAACCCATGGCCACCTCGAGTTCATGTCTTCACAGCGAGCTGTGTGATGGAGTGGGCAGTGACCATATTACCTGTTCCTAACATATGCTGGTCGCAGAGAGCAAGGTGCTCAGGGGGGATTTTTTGCTTCTGTTTTGTGATATGGATTCATTTGTTTTGAAAAGGTAATCTTTGACTGTGGTGAAAAATGTAAAGGTCCAAAAGGGTATCGAGAGAAACGTATGGATTCCTCTCCCGGGAACCACCACAGCTGCCAGTTCCTTCCTGCACGTTGTTGACACGAAAGATCAGATAAAGACTTCACGTTGTGACTTCTTGTTAGGCATGTCAGGTGGGACACATGCTTTTGTCTGTTTCCTCCTGAAGCCCCTCAGAATTAAAAATACAGGAATTAGAAAAGCATGGACCCAAAGGACAAAGCGACTGGGAGAGGAAATGGCAATAACAATTTTTGTGAATAAGAGAGCAGGTTGATAGCAAATGTGTCCTGAGCTGATGATGGAGGAAGCCTGGAAATCAGACTGCTAGCTCTGCAGGCCTTTGGGAACTCCGAAATGGAGGTTCCAGGTCCACCTGAAAGTGGGAGGGCGGGCAAGCTGGACATGGGAGGTGCAGCTGAAAGTTTTAGCTAAGATGCAGTTAGAGCAAACTCCCGCCCAAATCTCTGAGGCCAAGTGGCATCGTCTAATAGCCTGGAAGAAGATTAGGGGTTTACTTCTAGGAGAGCTGAACCAGAGGACCCTGGACTCCGGAATTCCAGGCACAGATGTGGTTAGAGGAGAAAATAGACACATATATTGAATGATGAGGCCGCTCAGATGTCTTCTTCCCCTGGGCCTCTGGGAGGCTGCCAGTCATCCTCCACCTCCAGGGATGCAAAAGCAAGATCATCTCTCAGAAGCACAATTGGCCAAGAGAAAAGATACATTGACGTTGATGGGAGGACATCTCTCAACAAGACAGCCTCTTGGCTAACCAGAGTGTGTAGTGAAAAGCTCCCCTCAGGCACACACAACTTTCTTTTAGCTCAGTAGTACCTCCCTACTGAGGGTCACCAAGCCCTGAGAAAAACCTCTAGCATGAAAGGTATGATAGAGCAGGAAAAGGAATCTCAGAGAAAGCAGAAACAACATTTGCAGGAGAAGTAAAGCTTAAAAATCTTTTATTTATATCCATGGAGACATAGAGAAAATACTGTACTGTGAAACAGAAACAGGATACTGTTTAAAAGGAATATTAGATAAGAAATAAAAAGCTTTGGGGAGTTAAATATATGATAGAAGATGAAGAATTCAATATAAATTTTGGAAGGTGATGTTGAGAGACTCCCTCACAGAGTAAAAAGATAAAAAGAAACAAGAAATATAGGGAATTCATTTGGTAAGGTTTGACAGCTGAAGAACGGGAAAGGACAGAGGAAATGGATGCGGAGCGGGGGGGGGGATGTTTTAGATAAATATTTAAACGAAATTCCCCACATCAGAGGTGTAGAAGTTTTCAGATTGAAATGGCAAACCAAATATCTATTTCAATGGATCTTAAAAAATAAAAAATCAGAGATCCACCATCATATAATTATAGAACAGGGAGAGGATACTACAATGGGGTGGTGGGGGGAGAGAGAGAGAGAGAGAGAGAGAGAGAGAGAGAGAGAGAGAGAGAAGAGAGAAGAGAGAGTATTTCTTATGATGCAGAAGAGGAGGAGGAGAGAGAGAGAGAGAGTAGAGAGAGAGAGAGAGAGAGGAGGAGAGGAGAGAGAGAGGAGGAGGAGAAGGAGGTGGAGGAGGAAGAGGAGGAGGAGGAGGAGGAGGAGGGGAAGTCATATACAAAATATCAGGAATTCTGAATACTCAACTAACGTCTTATTCAACAACAACCTGGAAACTAGATGACAACAGAATCAGTGACTTCAAAATTCTGACACAAAGTTGATATTAACAGTTTCTATCGCTAACCAAACTATTAATCAGATGTTAATGTGGACTCAACATAACTTAGATATGAAAAGTCTTACATATTTGAGCCTTATGCCCACTTGTGTACTTGCTTAGGTAGTTACTGGAAAATGAAACTTATAGAAACAAAGAAGTAAACAAAAAGACAAAAACATGATCCAAAAAAGCAGGTTGTCTTCTACAGGCAAAGGAGGAAGGAAACCCTGTAGGGCAGTGGTTCCCAACCTTGGCTGCACATTAGAATCACCTGGGAATCTTTTTAAAATCCTGATTTCTGGGCCTCATCCTCCAGAAATTCTGTTTCTTTGTTATGGGGTGAGGCCACAACATTAGTAACAAAGAAACAGAATTTCCGGAGGATGAGGCCCAGAAATCAGGATTTTAAAAAGATTCCCAGGTGATTCTAATGTGCAGCCACGGTTGAGAACCACTGCTGTAGGATGATGGTGAATAGAGCTCCTGGGGCATCAGGGTAAAGAGCAGGGAGTTCAGGTTGGAGCAGGGGAAGAGGGCTCAGGAGCAGGGAGGGGTGTTACTAACAGGTTGGAAGGTACCATGAAAGGATGTACATACCCAGTAGAGAACTTGGGAATAAATTAGTGATGGATGTTTGGAAAACAAAACAAACAAGAGAATCAGTAAAAATAAAACAGTATTAAGAAAAGACCATCTAGCTCAGCGGTTCTCAACCTGTGGGTCGAGACCCCTTTGGGGGTCGAATGACCCTTTCACAGGGGTCGCCTAAGACCATCAGAAAACACATCTATAATTACATATTGTTTTTGTGATTAATCACTATGCTTTAATTATGTTCAATTTGTAACAATGAAAATACATCCTGCATATCAGATATTTACATTACAATTCATAACAGTAGCAAAATTACAGTTATGAAGTAGCAATAAAAATAATTTTATGGTTGGGGTCACCACAACATGAGGAACTGTATTAAAGGGTCTCGGCATTAGGAAGGTTGAGAAACACTGATCTAGCTCAACTATGAATAATAGTCAAATAGTAAAAAAATGGTAAGTAATAAATATGCATCTAACCAAAGCATAGTAAATCTACATTTGGAAGAATGAGGTGGGGTAGGTAGTCTCTGCGTCTTTAGGGGCAGGGAGCCATGAAGGGAGCGTGTGGGCACTGTGATGGTGCTCACCATCTGCCATGGCAGTTCAAGAGACAATATTAAAAATGAAAAAAAGTTTATAAGCACATTCCTTACAAAACCAGAGGTAACTATGAGGGGGTGGAAAAAGGCTGTGAAATGAATTGGAAGTTGTTGCTGCTAGGGAGTGAGAATTAGGGATAGTGAGGAATAGGTAGAGAAGGGTTCTCTCTTTTAATTTTGTTTTGTTTTAAGTCATATAGAGCTATTTGACTTTTTCTCAGCGAGTCAATAAACAAATAGATAAAATAGAGGGAATTTGACTAATGGAAAAGAATTGGTATATATTGGCAACTTCAAGAGATTTGCCTTAAGTGGTGTTTGTGTCTCAGTGACCTGTTCAGTATTTCGAGTAGCTTGAAATATCACCTTAGGGGTAAAATATCATAATTTTAGGGTTGAAAAATCAGACTTAATTTAGTATAAATGACTCAGTCATGGAAAGCTGTCTCTTTTCCATCACTGGCTGATTTTCTTTGCCATTGTCAAGAAGTGACTCAGTGATGCACTGTTTACAATTATATACAAAGGCTGCAACAAACATAAACAAATAGGGGGCACTGAGTCCTTTGGGAACTCGTTTGCCATCACCTCCTGGGTTGGGACACTCAACCTTTTCGTATGGGCTTTGTTGTCCCGATGTCTACAAAATATGGGAAGTAGTTTCCAATGAGAAATCTTTTCATAACTTCTCAGTCTACCTTTCATCCAATTATCACCAATTCTCTTAAAAATAAGTGAACACTGGCCGCTGCCATTTCTGTTGACCTGCCAAGAGAATGAAAACTTTGCTACATGGGAGAAATCAAGTGCACAAAACCTGATGGGATAAAGAACTCGACTGAGCCGGGTTTGTAATCCTGGCAAAGCATGAGATTGTAAACAATATTATCTCATCCTATATAATAAAACCCTAATATGCAAATTGACCTAAGAGCGGAACTAGTGGAATGACCGGTTGCTATGATGTGCAATGACCACCAGGGGACAGACACTCAATGCAGGAGCTGCCCCCTGGTGGTCAGTGCGCTCCCACAGGGGGAGTGTGGCTCAGCTAGAAGCCGGGCTCATAGCTGACAAGCTCAGCGGTAGTTGCAGGAGCCTATCCTGCCTCCACTGCATGTGGGCAGTAAGGAGCAAGGGGTTCCAGACCGCAAGAGCCCCGGACTGCGAGAGGGATGTGTGACTGCCCTGGGAGGATCGGGCCTAAGTCGGCAGGCAGACATCCCCCAAGGGGTTCTGGACTGTGAGAGGGCTCAGGGTGGGCTGAGGGATACCCCCCTCCAGTACACAAATTTTGTGCACCGGGCCTCTAGTCATATGATATGAAATAATATTACCAATGTAAAATATATTTTCTCTTTAATTGTGTGAAAAAATTGTGGTGATTTTTAAATTTTACTAAGCAGTGTTAGTCCAAATGTTGACCATACTATGCTGACTGGCATTTAATCAATAGAAACACTGCTAGGATCCTATTGGCCAGCATCCTTTCTGATGCTTGATGCCAGGTGTCTGTTCTGATTGGTTGCTGACTTGGAGGCCTTTGTTTCTTTCCATAGTTAACATAAAGTTAGTTCTATCTGAGGGGCTCCCACAAATAGGTCAGACTCTATCAGTACCATCTGCCCATTTATATAGTCAAAATGATACCCCTTCCCACATTGCCAAGTGCCAGGGTTTGCAATGGTGATGTGGAAATAGAGGCAGCAGTGGCTTTTTCCCTGTCTGGAAACTTTTATAAATTATTACTCCTCTCCCCCTTCACTTGGTAGATATATTAAGTCTCCAGGGAAATGAAAAGCCAGTCTTTTTTGAAAATCACTTTGAGAAATTTTGTGCTAATGTACTAACAGATCTTGCCTCATTTTCTGATTGATTCAGCCCTCTAGTCCTCTGTTGAGGGTTTGAGAAAGAGAGGTGACAGAGAGCTGGACATCTGGTTCATCTTTGGGAGACTAGGCCATCAGTGACCCCATGTGCAATAATTCCACGAATGAAAACCAATGAGATTCTGCTTAGTCAAGCTCAGCAGAACTGTGAAGTGGTGAAACTGAGAAGATGTGGGGTTTAGGGTGCTGAGGGCCTAGTGCCTGGTGAAGTGGCTTAGAGATTGTAGAAGGAAGGCAGGTGCAGAGCTGTGCAGAGGAAGGGCGAGATGGTAGAGAAATGGTAGAAAGACCTGACCATGTTCAAGAATTGGAATACTTAGCATGTAGAGGGCGAATCAAGCTTTCTCTTCCAGTCTGGCTCTGGAAGACAGAAACGGGTCTTACAAGAGGACCTACACTCAGTGGGGAGCCTAGTGTATCTCAGAGCATGGTTTCTGGAGTCAGAGAGCCCAGGGTTGAACCCCAGCATCTGTTGTTCCTTACTAGCCATGTCACTTTGACCTTGGACAAGTTACTTAAACTATCTGGACTCCAGTGTCCTCATCTATCTATTGGGGTTATATTAGCATCCACCTCACAAATTTATTCTAAAGATGAAGTCAGTTAACACACACAAAACATGTAGACAGTGCTGGGCATGTAGCAGGCATTCTCGTATTATGGGAGGTGATTCTGACATTTCTGCTCTTTGAAAAGCTTGCCCTCATTGCTGGGGACAGTCAGATGCCGGCTGACAGCATCATGGTTGCCCTCATTGCTGGAGACAGTCAGATGCCGACTGACAGCATCATGGGGATGGGAAATGGGAGGATTTGTGCAAAGTGCAGGAAGTGGAATTAAAGAACTCCTATAGTCCTTTCCACTGGCAATGAGGTGCTCAAGTCTGGTTAGCTGGGCTTGGAGCACTGCATCACAGTGTCACTTGAGCTATTTCTCACTCGCATGGCCTCACTGGGATCCAGACCCTGTGTGCTCTGTTCCACCACACCATGGGATGCAGACACGGAGTGGAAAACAAGAATGGCATTTTTCCTTCAGTTCGCACTCAAAGCAGAGTTTACCTGTGTCCTCTGGGTAATAAGAAACTCCACATTTTGAGATAAAGTCCATATTTAGGTAAACACAACAAAAAACAAAAGCTTTGAGCAAGCTTCACAGGAAGGAACTGTGTGTCTCTTGGTGCCAGGAGGCAGAAAGGCACCAAGTGCAATGTATTTTGACACAACCACTCAGGCACAAGCCCACACTGTCTGCCACTCCCTCTGCGCTCCCACTGCCTGTAGATGGGAGATGCTTTCACACCCAGCACCTCACGGCCCAGCCACGGGCCAGCTGTGGGCGCTGGGCTCACTTGCCCCAACCGAAGCCATGCACCACGCAGTGGCCCTATTCAAATGCATTTTATTTAATGTCTCAATACACTAAAGTAACCATGGGAAACTCAGTGCTGGTAGTGGTATTTTTTATTTTTAATGCAAAACCAAGGAAGGTCTCAACATTAGAGAGTTTTAGAACAAAGGAAAACACATCAAGTGAAATATCACTGTTCTTTTACATTTCTGTAGTTTGTCTTTATTCTTATTTTTCTTTTTGCACAGTTGTAACCAGCCTTTTTACTTAAAATTATGACAAGAAGTTTTCCAAGTTTGACCTTAGTCTTATCACCTACATTTAAACAAAAGCTACCCAGTACTCTCTATACACATTTGCTGTAATTTAAATCACTAACCACACACTATGGGACTTGGAGTTGGCACAGTTTTGCACTGTGGTAATATTTATAGTTTTAGCCTTCCTGTTTTTTTTGTTTTGTTTTTTTACATCATCTACTTACATTAATTGGGATTCCTGGTTTAAGGACTATGAATATTTTTATTACTTCTATCTGGATTTTTGTTGCTGTTGCTGTTTTGTTAATCCTCACCCAAGGATATTTTTTTTCCATTGATTTTTTAAAAATAAGTTTGATGAGTATTTAAAAAATATATATATATATATTGATTTTAGAGAAAGATGAAAGGAGAGGGATAGAGAAATAGAAACACCAATGAGAGAGACACATCAATCAGCTGCCTCCTGAGACCAAGCCAGAAACCCTGGCATGTGTCATGACTGGGAATCGTACCAGGGACCTCTTGGTTTATGGGTCAAAGCTCAACCATTGAGCCACACCAGGTGGGAGTTTTTGTTGTTGTTTTGTTTTTAAAAGAGAGAGTGGAAGAGAGGGGGAGAGAGAGAGAGACATTGATGTGAGAAAGACACATCAATTGGTTGCCTCCCGAACATGCCCCAATGGGGGCCCGGGATGAAGCCTGCAACTGATGTTTGTGCCCTTGACCAGAATCGAACCCATGACCCTTCAATCTGTGGTCCGACACTCTATCCACTGAGCCAAATGGGCCAGGGCAGCTACCTGCTTTCTTACTCACAGAAAAAGCCATGCTCTTCCAACTCCACACTGCAGATCGCTGGATCACGTGTGTTTTCCTCTCCTTTCTCCGGAGAGCCCACTCCCCTGGAGGAGGGAGAGGAGCACAGTGCATGTTGGGAACTGGTGGGGTGGGCTGCAGCCCAACGAATAAAATGTGTGGTGAGGCCCAAGGCTCTGAGCACTCAGCAGAGAGAGGAGGAGCCAGCTGAGCCAGCAAACATAGACGCTGGAAAGCAAAAATGGGGTGGCCATAGAACATGACTCAGCCCCTTGTGAATGTGCCACAATCTACTTAACCTTCCCTGACACCAAAGGTTGTGACGGTTAATCTTACCTGTCAACTTGACTAGATCATGGGTGCCCAGATATTGGCTAATTATTCTGGGCATGTCAGTGAGGGTGTTTCTGGAAGAGATTAGTACCCGAGTCAGTAGACTGGGTGTGAAATCATAGAAAATAATAGAAAATATAAATACATATTGGCCTCTGTTCCTGACTCCTGGCCCAGAGCTCCTGACACCTTACAACTTCGTAAGAGAAAAGAGCACTAGGAACACCTCCTGTTCTAATGAATCCCTCTGGGCGGGCTCCTGGATGGCCCCTGGATGGGGGTTCATCACCAGAAGGACAGGCCATGACTAGAAGCCTGGAATTTCCAGGCCCAGCCCCCATCTTCCAGAGAGGGGAGAGGGGTGAGGGGAGGGGGGAGCGGGGAGAAGACCTGGATCGGGGTTAATAATTGACCATGCCTACGTGAGAAAGCCTCCATAAATCCCACTTGTAGGAGTTTGAGGGGCCTTCAGGTTGGTAAACACAGGGAGGGTGGTGTACCCCAACTCCAAGGGAGCAGAGGCTCCTGTACCTGAGAGCCTCCTTATGCATCCCTTCATGCCAGTGTTCATCTGTATCATCTGTCATGTCCTTGAATAAACTGGTAAACATAAGTAGTGAGTTCTGTGAGCTCATATTATTGACCCCAAGGAGGGGGTTGTGGGAACCTTTGATGTGTAGCTGATCTGTCAGAAGCACAGGGGACAGATTGCAGGTGTCACCTGATGTGGGTGGGACAGTCCTGTGGGACCGAGCCCTCAACGTGGGACCTGAGCTGCCTCCAGGCAGACAGTGTCAGAGCTGAGCTTGTAGGCACCAGCTGGTGCTGTGGAGAACGGCTTGTGGGGAACCCCGGGCTTGGTGACCAGAAGTGTTGTGGGTGTTCTGTACGAGGCGTAGAAAAGAGACTCAGGGCGACAGATGTTGTTCAAACCCCAGAGGAGGACTGGGCAGCTCTTCTCACTCACTGAGTGAAGCAGTTTGCCTTTCCCGGTTTGGGAGCATCGTCACATTTGTCCAGGGCCTAAACAGACAAAAGGGGAGGAAGGGAGCAGCTCCCTGCCTGGGAGCTGAGCTGGGACACCAGTCTCCTCTGACGACAAAGACTCAGACTCATCCCTCTGGATCTCAGAACTTGCAGACAGCGGATTTCGGGACTTGGCCGCTGTAATCACGTGAGCCAATTCCTGGTAATAAACCTCTTTATACATCATAAAGAATGTATCATGTGTAGAAAGAAATTTGATATGTAATACAAAGAAAATATCTCTATATGTATCTATCCTCTACCATGTATCTAAATAGCTGTCCTACTGATTGTTCCTCTCTTTTGATACCACAGTGTTTTGGTGACCACCGAGTGCATGTCACTCCCTAGGACAGACCCCTGAGTGGACCACTGGGTCATATGGTCAAGGCTCTCCCAGGTTCGGGTCTTTCTGTCACACCCCTGCCTGCTGATGTCACACTGTCTGGGAGGGCCCCCTGGTCACACCCCTGCCTGCTGATGTCAGCTGTCTGGGAGGGCCTTCTGGTCACACCCCTGCCTGCTGATGTCATGCTGTCTAGGAGGGCCCCCTGGTCACACCCCTGCCTGCTGATGTCACACTGTCTGGGAGGGCCCCAGGTCACACCCCTGCCTGCTGATGTCACGCTGTCTAGGAGGGCCCCCTGGTCGCACCCCTGCCTGCTGAGAGGCTATCATGGGCCTCCAGGAATGGCAGGGTTTCACCCAGGAGCACAGGCACCAGCAAACCCGTCACTCTTCTTTTCTCTCCGTGTTGGAACTTTCAGCATTTTACCAGCATCTTTTGTTTTTATCAAATCTCAGATAACCCACTTCTTCCTTCTTTCCAAAATGTACTACATCAGGAGAGCTCTGAAAGAAACTGTCTACATGATGGGGAAAATCACATAGATTCACTGGAAACCAAGTCCCTCATTTGCAAAGCAAGAGAATATTACCACATACCTTATAAGATCCTCTCAGTTATGGCTTTATT
Organism: Myotis lucifugus; assembly: GCF_000147115.1. Lineage (NCBI taxonomy): Eukaryota > Metazoa > Chordata > Mammalia > Chiroptera > Vespertilionidae > Myotis > Myotis lucifugus. Next base: position 986,128 of record NW_005871330.1, read on the forward strand.
TAATATATTGAATAATTAAAAATAATCTAATAATTTAACAACAGGGTTTTGTTAAATAAATTATCATATATTCAGATGATGGACTAACCAAGCAGTAATTGGAGAGAGAGAGAGAGAGAGAGAGAGAGAGAGAGAGAGAGAGAGAGAGAAGAACATCAATGTGGGAGAGAAACATGGATTGGTTGCCTCCCACATGCACCTCTACCTGGGACCAAACCCAAAATCTGGGTATGTGCCCTGACCAGGCATAAAGCCCAAGACCTTTTAGTGCACGGGTGATGCTCCAACCACCTGAGCCACACTGGCCAGGGCACCAAGCAGTCACTTTTTAAAAAGTGTACCTTTATTACATTGCATGGGAATGACTCACGTTATCACACTCAGTGAGAGTAGCATGACACTGTACGAGTCCAAATTTATACACACCAATCTTCACGTAAAATTTAAAAGAAACATTGCACAGGTAACAGCAGTTCTCTATGTATTGTATGACTGGTGATATATAGTCAGAAAAGTGCATTTTTAAATTGTGAAGTCAGATCAGCTTGGCCTCTGTGCTGATCTTCTCGATCCCCACCCCCAAGTTCTCGATCCCCACCCCCAAGGTGAGACTGGGGCCCTTTGCCTGCTGGTGCCTCTAACGGACCTCCATTCCCGCGGACGCCCTGCACTGTCACTGGGAGCCAGCGTGGCTGCTCCTCCAGGGCGCCGAGCCTGAGTGCCCAGCCTGCGGACGGCAGTCCGGTCTTGTTCATTGATGTAGCATCATGTCTGGCACTTCGAACACGCCAGGCATATGTCGGCTAATTGTTTAATGAACCTGTCGGTGAAACAATTTCCTTTGAAACCACAGACCGATTTCATCAGATTTAATTCTGAGGCTTGATACTGCCTATTACTTTTCAGTTTCTATGGTAATATGAGCATCTCAGATATTTTCTCCTAAATGTTTGTCAACAAGTGGGTCGACTGCCACCAAGGGATTGGTGCTTCCCGAGTGCCTGGGCAGAACATTCCTTCGAGGGGTAGGAGGCATCCGACCACTGTACCCGGTGGCGTCAATTACTTGAGCGTACATCTATCTCCCATCTCTGGGACTCCTTGCTCACCATACAGCTTCCGAGTGTAATTTGGCTGCTCGCTCGCGGAAATGTCAAGATAAGGAAAAGTGCTAGCTGCGCTGGAGGACATGAGCAACTGTTCCCTACAGCAGTTCTGTTTCTTTGGGTAAATTAATGAATTGGCAACACTTTGTTAGCTCAGCGTTTCTGAACTCAATTAACTTCGGAACACCGAGGAAATTGGATTTGGGGATCTGCAAACCTGAGGGTGAGATTTTGGATCCTGGTGACGTGAATGGGGTACCGCCACCTGAGAAGGCTCTCAGCGTGCCTGATACCTCTGACTCCATCTACCCCACCTCCGGCCACAGCGGAGGGTCAGCGGGCACATGGCCGCTGCCATGGAGAGGCGTCCATTGGGGAAGGAAAGTTGCCCAGTAGGCCTTGGGACACAATTGAAGAACCTGGAGCAAACCTCAGGTTCGGTCCAAGAAAGTTTCGATCTGGATTAATCCTGCACAGGCCTAGGAGAAGAGCAGGTTAAATTGGGCACTGACCTATTACAGTTGTGCAATAGTGGAAAAGGCATTAAGTCGTACCTATCCATTTACTCTCTAAACTGTTTGTATCCGTAAGCAATCTAATTATTCATATTTAGCTGTTTAAAATGCATTTTTTTGTTTTTATAGAAAAGGTCTTTTTGAAAAGTCAGTAGAAGCACCCCCTTTCTTTGTTAAGGGTTCCCTGTTTCCTCCATCCCTACTCTGGTAGTCACCCTTCACTGCAGAGGAGTCTCATGTCTCGAGCTGCTTTTCAAGCTGCTCTCTGTCATCAGCGGCTCCTCCTCAGGCCACTGGATCCTCAAGCCTCTCTTGGCCTCTGCTTGCCCCTTCCTGGTACTCAGGCAGAAATACTCCAAAGGGTATTTTCTTAGGGAGCAGATAGGATCATGCCACTCCCAAGTGTTAAAAGTCTTCTTTGACTCTCTGTGGGTTCTGCATAGAGTTCACATTCTTGATCTGGTGCAGAAGGGTCTTCACACTCTGACACCATCCCCATCACGTAGCCATGTCCTAGAGTCTAGGACCTAGACACATAGAGATGCTCAGAGTCCTCAGATATGGCGTCCTGCCTCATCACACCTCTGTCTTCGCACTCCCTTCTACTTCCGCCTAGAATGCTTTTCCTTGCCTTTTTGAAGATATGTTTGCACCCTTCAAAACCTAGATGATCCAGCATGTCAGCATGCACAGTTCTTGCGCTGTCCTTTGGGTTTTCACAGTCCCTTAAACAAACCTATTCTCCGACAATTATCCCCGGTGTTATAAATATCTATTTGCACATGCTCATCTCTTACTGGACTGTGAAACTTTTTGAGAGCCGAGACCTGCCATTCATCTCTGTGGAGTCAGTGCTCAGCACAGTGTCTGACTCATCATAGATTCTTAATTCATGTTTACTGAATTTATTAATTAAGCCATAACCAAGGCATCGCCATCCATTTAATTGCAAATGAAGTCCCAAAGATGAAATTAACAGTCTCATTTCCATCAGCTTCGCTGATAAAGTGATGAAAGACAGTCAAGTGTTTCTCACATTGCCAGACAATATAGAGCAAAGGAAGGCCTCCAGGGGCGTTGGGCCTGCTCTCGAATGGCTTACAATATAGTGGGGAAGATGAGATTTCCATTCATGAAACAAACTGAGGTCAACACTGAGAACACTTGAAAGTTATATTAGTTGTAGCAGGCTTGAACTGTCCGGGGCTTGAGACTAGAAGAAATGAAATCAGATCCGCTCCCTCCCAGCCCGCCAGCCCTCCTGGGAGTGTGGTTGAAAGGTGGACTCACTTGGAATCCAGTGTGGGAATGAGGAGGGGGTCTTTATACTCAGTGTATCCAAAGAAGTTTCTATATGAAACTAGATCAAGGCTGCTATTGAGGAAAATGTGATTTGCGGATTGGTAAAGAAGAAGGTTTGTGGGAAAGGCACTATAGAAAGGTGAAATGATGTGGGGAAATGCTAAGTACTGAGGTTAGGAGGCACGGGTAATGGAATCAAATCTTTAGGCACCACAGTTGCTTGAAGGACTCTTGTGTTGAGTAGCCGGAGAGTAACAATAGAAAGAATTCTGCTCTTTTCTTTTGCTTTCCTGTTTGCATAGTGTTTATGCATCCTGGACAGAGTCCTTGGGTCCTGATGACAATCCTATCTGGTGTGCTAAGTGCGGAGGGGCTGAGCCTTCTCTGTCTCCCTCATACTAAACCATATCCTGAGCTCCATGTTCCAAAGGTCCCCTGGGCTTCCCCGGGGCATGGCATGTCCACACACTACTGCGTTCATTGGTTTATACCTGGGGAAAGTAGGTGCCATTCTTATCTGTGCCCAGCACCCGAAACAACATAGAAGCTCAGTAAGCATTTGCTGCATTAGTAATTGGATGCGTGGATGTAATACAATAGATGGCAATCTTGTCTGTATCAGATACCTCATTCTCCACCTTAGTCCACAGGCTACTCATCAAGTCCCCAGCAATGAACCTAAAGATTCCAACCCATCTCAGAATCCCCAGCCATTTCTCAGCCATCAGCTAGACTCATCCCTCTTCTAAGGTTGGAGTTACTAAAGGCTGGATAATAAAGATAAGAAAGCTTTGAGCCCCATGTAGCATGCCTGCTAGAACCTAGAAACAGAGGTGATCCAGTAGCCCCAGGTTCTGCTAATAACAAAGACTTTCTGAGCAATGGCCCTTCAAAGCAACAAATCAAGACAGACAGCCTGCCAAAAACGTGCCGATCCAGCAGACTCAGAATCTCTTACCCGCGGAGAACTGCCCTCCCAGCCCATCTATCACTTAGACAACTCAAATTAGACGGTGAGAACATCAAAGAAGTAGAGTCCACCTTTGTAGCTCTAGAAAAGCTCCCTGTTCCCGGGCAACCTTGCCCCAAGTGCTCCCCTCCCCACCTCTCAGGGAGCCTGAGGAATCAGTACCCATAGCTGCCTGTAAGATTCCTATTCATTCTTCAAGATGCAGCTCCAATGCCACCAGCTCTGTGATGCTTTCACCCATCTCTGAATAGCACATTGTTAAGTCAAGAGTAGGTTTTGATATGGTTATGGCAAAGGGTCTCTGCACCGCCCAAAATGTGATCTTGTGATCCATCAGTACTTCCCCAAAAGAGGTGTACACAACAAGAATCTTTATGGGAAACAAAGAACCCCTTTGCACCCAACATTCCCATGCAGAACTCTCTGAAAGGGTAGAATGGGGTTATACAACTTACCTTGAGCCCCCAAATGTGCTCTATCTCCTAAAAAAGCCAGAATCTAAGTCCTAGGGTCTTAACCCTTCTCCCATAGCAAGGATGAGTGCATCCAGGTGTGTGGGAGTGAGGAGAAACTGTCAGTCCTGGTCTGAGGATGTGGGCTCTGCGTTCACTCAACAATCCTACCACAGGAGGTGTGAGAGGAAAAGGGAGGATTGCATGATTGAGTGATTGTTTGATTTTTGCCTATCCTTTTCCATCAGGTGACCCCATTCACATGTATAAATGGAAAAATAGGGCATCATGGGGGAGGAAAAAAGATATGGCTTGGGAGATCAGAGAGGAAAGGGACAGCCTCCCAGTGAAGACTCTAGAGACTGATGTGAGACACAATAGGTAAGTATGTTTGAACCATCTCTGTGTGAGCTCATGGTCATCTGATGGTGAAATGACTTCCTTGCTGTAATACACTTACCCACAGAGCTACCAGGACACTGGATGCAGCTGAGAGCTCTGGTTCTCTAGTCACAGTCTTTAGCGTTCCCATTCTCAGTGATGGACATGGGTGTCAACTCTGGCATTTCAGACTTTTGTTGGTCTCTAGCACAATCTCTGTCTGAAGGGTTGGCCCAGATGTCAGCTCTATGTCACCTCTTTAGACAGCAGGGAATTGTTAGGACAAATATGATGCATTCACATACTGGAATACTGCATGGCAGGCTGTTCACCAATAATGGGTCCCCATTCCCTTTTAGGCGTAGAAAAACACTGTGTCACCCTTCCAATCTTGGTGTCAGGTCTAGCCATGTGACTACTTTGGCCTAGGAAATGTGAGTTGATGTGACTTGCACAAAGCATTTAATGGTCAACTTTCCATTCCTTTCTTCCCCTGCCAGAACACCTGAAGCATTATGTTAAGATAGAGGTGTAATAAGATGGCATGGAGTGGTCATGTGAGCAGGGTCCTTGCCAAGCCAGTGGGGCTTGCACCATGAACAATAAATAGATGTTTTTGTTGGGTTAAGTCACCAAGATGTTGATGTTTTTAATATACAAATTAGAAATATATACAGATAAAATATATTTTATTTATAAATAATATATATAATTTTTAAATAGTAAGAGTACTTGATTCATCATTTTACCATTAAAAAAAAAATCTTCACCCGAGGACATGCTTAGAGAGAGGAAGGGAGCGAGAGAGAAAGAAAGAGAGAGAGAGAGAAATATCCACGTGAGAGAGAAACATCGATTACTTGCCTCCTGTACATGCCCCAACTGGGGATCAAACCCAAAACCCAGGCATGGGCCCTGACTAGAATCGAACCAGCAGCCTTTTGGTGCATAGGACAACATATGAGTCAACACAGTGATTCAACCAACTGAGTCACTCCAGTCGGGCACCATTTGTTCACAATAAATATATGTTTTCCTTCTAGAGACAGAAGTGTTATTTTTAACAGAGTTGTACTTGCTCTGTTTCTCTTACACCTGCTGGCCTAAGTGGGCTGTTTGATTGACTGACAGTTCTTGAAGGCCCAAGGTTTGCTTTCAGCTTTTCTCACGCACAGACGGTCCTCAAGGTATTAACTGAATGAATTATTTAGATGGAGACTTTCTTCTCCTTTGTGGTCACAGAAGCTCAGAAAAGTGTCAGCCTGGACAGGATAGAGAGGGCGGCCAAGGGGAAATGTGAATGATCTGGACACAGAAAGTAGGTGGAGAAGTCCAGAGTAAAGAGCCCTCCATGTTTTGGAAACCTTTTGGCCAACCACCTTCTATCTATCCTTCAAGGGTTAATTCAGACCCCACTTCTTCCATGAAGCCTTCCTTGACTTCTCCAGTCTTCAGAGATCATTTTGCCCCTTCCATCTTCTGTAGTATTTAGTCTAGACCAGTGGGATTTCCAACATGATTCCTTGTGGCATCCTGGAGCCCTTCTGCCCCTAGAAATACCTTGTGACTGATCAGAGAAGGCAAAATCTGCAATCTCCCCACCCTGTCCTTGCCAAAGCAGCTAAGATAATTTACCCTATTTTATGTGCTTCAGCATATGAAGCACGAGTTCTGCTGCTATAACAAAAATTATTTGGACGAGCTGCGGTTTCTCCTCAGATATTTCAGCTCAGAAGGAGTGGAGACCAAAGTTTTGCATCCATGGGAGTACCTGGGTCTTCTGGTCTCCATGAGGGAGAGGTTAATTATGTCCATCTGTGATCTGGCTGCCGCCAGGGCTTCTCAGCCATGGTTGCCATAGAGACAGTCAGGAGCTTTTCAATAGCATAGGCGACTGCACCAGAGGCCCCTCTGTGCTCAGCCTAAAGCAGCTATGCTGCTGGACACCGTGCGTTCTGCTCTTTTCTTTTCCTGCGTAGAGGCCTCAGAAACGGCTGCTCTGAGGATCCATGTAGAAGAATTTCTAGTACATGTTCTTGCTCTTTTGCCCTTTTCTGGGAAACAGAGCAAAGCAAAGCAAAACCAAACCAGACCTCTGTTTGAGAAACAAACGCCAGGGGGGACCTGCAGTTGCTGAGCTGCGCAGAGCAGCATTGCCCCGGCTGGGGTCAGACAGGCCCCATCTCTGTCCTGAGACCTTCCTTCCTTGTCAGATGATCATGCACCAAACCTTCCCGGTCCCGGTCCCAGAGGCTGATCCCTGACCTGGCTGCCTCGCTCACGGTCAGAGCACTCAGTTAAAATGCTCTTTCTAATCCTAATGAAGGCAAAGATAATATGGCTTAGACACAATGCTGAACACCAACACTTTATCCCATTTTATAAATGAGAAAATTGAGGTACAGACAGTCAAATTACATGCCAATGATCACACAGCTGGTTGACTCCTAAGCTCACACACGTAGCTACTCTGCTATTGTCTGTTATGCTAAGCCGAAACTAACCTTCCCTGTAACTTCTGCTCATTGGTCCTCGTTCATTCTCTGAAGAAAGAGAGGACAACCTTGCCCTACCCGGTTTGGCTCAGTGGATAGAGCGTGGGCCTGTGGACTAAAGGGTCCCCAGGTTCAGTTTTAGTCAGGGGCACATTCCCAGGGTTGCAGGCTCGATCCCCAGTAGGGGGCGTGCAGGAGGCAGCCTATCAATGATTCTCACCATTGATGTTTCTATCTCTCCCTCCTCCTTTCTCTCTGAAATTAAAAAAAAAGAGAGAGAGAGAGAAAGAGAGGACAACCCCCCTGCCATGTCACAGCCCTGCAGCTTGGCGAGAACATGGCGCAGGATGTTTTTCTGCGACCTGGGAGTGATTAGAAGCGCGGGTATACTCAGAAAGCAGCACTTGCCTCCCCTTGGCTCCACTGCACTCGAGACTGAAGGTTGCCGTGTCCCTTAAATGGTATAAGAAGAGTTCTAGTCATTATTCTTAACAAGCAGGTGCATGTACCTTGAATTCTTTCCAGAAAAAGGCAGACAACCCTTAACTGTTGGTCCTCGGGCCCCCCTTTCCGTGACCCTGCATTAGGTCGGTGGAGGTGAAATGCTCTCTCCTCCCCGCCAGCGGCCTGTGCACTGCCCGGCACCCCTGGGTGAGGAGCAACCTGCGGGCTGCATGGTCCCCTGGGCCAGGCGAGGCGGCAGCAACAACAGGCCACCTGTCTTCCAGCCGCCTTTGGGAAGACGATTTGTGACAGGCAATTTGGTGACTGACAGGATACACCTTTGGGTATTGACTGATTGTCATGCGCGGGGTGAACTCCCCAGACAGTCACCTCTCCTGCACCCTGAAAGGATGAAACCCACGATCACAGGATGTGGCATTGAAAGGAACGATGATGATTTTTCTAACCCCATTTGAGCCTTTTATAGGTAAGGAAACTGACACCCAGGAAAATGAGATCATGTTGTCAGTCAGTAGCAGCACCAGGAAATCCAGGCCTATCTAAACCCCAAGTTCACCTTCTTAACCAGTGCACTGGGCAGACCCGGCAGACTGGTCTCTAGCTTTAGTGGGAAATGTGTAAAATGGACATAATACAAGGACCATATAGAGTTTTCTGACTACTAAATAGGATATAACTTGTTATATGCCTAGCACAGTGCCAAGATGGCATCGACTCTCAGTCAAAGGTGGCCAGTGTCACCAGCAGGGACGAGGCTCCGCCGGTCTCTCATGTTTCCCTGGTGGGGCGCTCTGTACTTTGTACATCTGCCTCCCTGGGGCTCCTGATCCCAACAGGGTAGGGGTGGCACTGTCTGGGACATAGCACGATACCACAGCCAAAGCCTGGCCCTCAGCGAGCTGGTGATTCCGTGGGAGGCAGCGGAACAATACCTACCTTGGGCATCTTTTCAGTAGAATTTGACCCAGCTGTGTGACTCCTCCTCCTTGACTCTCCTGGTTCCTGAGACAGTACTGCCTCTCCATTGACTTCCCACATGACCGTGAACTCTTTGCTGACTCCTCATTCTCCCCTAGATCTCTGAATGTTAGTGGACTTCAGGTCCCTCCCCTCTTATCTCCAAAGAGACCTTTGTCATCACCATTTGCTAGTCGCTGAGGCCAAAATGCTTGAAGTCATTCTTGGCTCCTGCCTTTCCCTCCCCTTCTCTCTGCAATCCATCAGCAAGTTCTGTCAACTCTACCTCCAAGATAGATCTATTTTGAAAAGAGTTGTTAGTGGTAGAATAGAGGTGTTGAAAATGGATGGGATCAGAAGTGGTTGCAGCACATGCCATATGCTATATGTCTGGGGGAAAAAGATGAAAGACTTCTCCTCCATCCTTCATAAAGATACAGTGAGCAGGCATCAGTCATACTCACGTCTGTTACGAGGACAATTCCTGCATCCCTGCCCTAGGGTTTTGTATTTCTCCAGGACTCCATTCTTTGGGGTGGGGTCTCTGATTCCTCTTCCCAACGCAGTGAGATGGTGGTTCTTGTACCATTTCATTTGCCCCAAGGAAGCGCTCAAACTGCTCTGTGAGGTCTGACTGAGGTACAGGTGCCGCGCATGCCTTTCCGTGTCCCACCAACCTCTTTGGCATGTCCGTGCCCCTTCCTCTGAGTCAGTGTGTCTGAAATGTCTTGTGATGTTCAAAGAAGGGCTTTCCACGGGGAGTAAGTTGGGGCAACCAAAAACTATGTGTCAGGCTTAGCAGCTGTCCCTTCTGCAGGATGGTCATCAGATAATCGTGGGACCCTGCTGGGCATCACAATGGGGAGCAGCAATGGAGCTCCCCCAGTGCTCACACAAGTGGAGACGGGTGATCTGCAGGGCTCGCTGGGCTCCCACCTTGTTCCTGAGTCCCCGCAGGCGAGGCTCAGGTGAGGTCAGGATCGGCCACATCCATAGCCCACCCCTGACCCACTGAGCTGCGGATGCAGAGGAGGTGCTGCCGCGGGAGGTGCGGTGGACATTCCTACTGCTTTATAAGACGTGCGGGAGACCCTCGTCCACGATGGTCTAACAGAATTTGCGCAGCTGCCAAAGCCTTAGACAAGCACCAGCCCACCTCTGAGCTGGCATCCAACTGTGCCGAGCCTGTGTGTCAGGTTGGCGGAGGCCCTTTTTGCCCAACACCACGTCCACCTACTAAGGTTGAAGACAAGAGCCTGGGGAACATGGGCCTCTGCAAGACCGATGGAGGGGAAGGCGGTTGGCTGCAGTTGTGTGGTGGTTACGGACTATGGCAGAGTCTCAGGCCAAGGGTGTCATGGAGGAGTACTTCAAATGTGAGACATGAACGAAGAAACTGGGCTTTGGTTTCTCAAAAAGAAAAAAAAAATTTAAATGGTAGGAGAACAAATGTTTATTTAGAAGGAAAAGACAGTCAAAACAAATTTAGCCTTGGGAACTCAGCTGCCTTTCTTTTAAAATCTCTTAAGACAATTTACAAAACCAACACAAACACAGCCTAAATGAATAGAACACTTTCTGATCATCAGCCGGTGTCCCCACCATTCCTGGAACAACCCCAAGTTCCCACTGATCCCAGCTGCTGGGTCCCCAAGGGAGGGACCCTGAAACTTAAGCTTCGAGGGGATCTGCTGGGGGAGTGGGGAGAGCAGTAGTGGGGTGGCTGCCAGTGGGCTGCAGGGAAGAGGGCATGTTACCGGGTTAATTACACTTCCTCGCTCCTTGGGCGCAGCAGTGGGCTGTGAGGAGGGAGCTGTGGTGGAGGCTGCCGCCCAGAGCTGGTCACACACTGAGGATCCCATCAGGGACTTGGGAACTTAGATTCTTTCCTCATTTGTACAGTGGATGCTTCTCCCAGTATTTTTTTAGCCCATAGGGATTGTAGACTTCTCTTTCCTCTATCCGTCTTGGGGAGGCCTGGGTGATGGAGCTTCGTCTCTGCCAATCCCACTTACAGGCTTCTCCCCAAGGCCAGAGGGGCTGATCATCTGACGGCCCCCATTCTCTGGGTGTGTTTGATGTCTGTAAGGACAGGGAACAAGGTCAAGGTAGAGTCCCTCTCCCACCCTCACTCTCCAACCCTGACCCTGTGAGTTGAGCATGTGTGAGCACCACTGGCCTCCCCTGGCTAGCCAGGCCTTGTACCTTTGTCCCTGCATCTCCAGCTGCCCCGGGGAGGATGAGGCGCCGGCCGCCCTTACTCACCTGCCAGGGGGACAAGAGGGCTTTGCTTGCCCACAGAACCAGGCGTTTCTGTAAGAGGAAGACGGCCTGGGCCCTGGGCTTGTGCGCTTGGAGGCATCAGAGCTGGCTCCGAGGTTCCGGTTCACAGCTTGTTATTCTGTGCTGAGTTTCCTGTTTGGAGATTTTCCCTCGATGGTCTCTCCTTCGGCTGAGAACCTAGAAGAAAGGAGAAATGAGAGGCAGGCTTCAAAGGCGGAAATGCCCTCTGTGCCCTAAGCACTCATAAATGCACACATGCGATTTGCATATTATTTGGGGGGCGGGTGGCGGGGGGTGTCAGGGTCTTTCTAAGGAAACCAAGGAGAGTCTCTAAAACAGCCCTTCTCAAACATGCCCAAGCCTGGAACTCGTCCAGGGGATCCTGTTCAAACGCAGACATGTCCGGGCGGCCTGGAGGGGCCTGGAGAGCTGCATGCTTCCAGGTGATGCCAATGTTGCTGATGAGTAGCCTCTGGATCCTGCTGCTCAAAGGTGGTCTTGGGACCGGGAAGGTCAGCATCGCCTGGGAGCTTTTATAACAGTTGAATCCAAGCCCCACTCCGGACCCATGGAACAGAAGCCATGGCCACACAGAAGGCTAATCGCCTTCTCACTCCCCCACCCCCCGCCCACTCATCCAGGGGTATCGTATATAGACAGTTACAGAGTTGGGCAGGAGTTGGTTAACTTCGAGGCTGGTCAAGTAGGAAAAGCCCTCATTTCCCCAGGGAGCCCCAGGGATGTGCTGGCCTCTGGCGCTGCTCTGGGAGTGTGGAGGCGGCCAGGGGACCTTGTGCAGTGTTTGTGGAAGGTAATGTGGCTGAATTAATGATGATGCAGGAGGCTTCACAGAGGTGCTTCTTGACTCTTTTAATTGCACCATTTCTCAACTTTAATGTGGCCTCACTGCCACTTCTGAATTATATATCCACACACATCCAGAGACACACACATCACAGATTAATTCTCCCATTCAAACTGATAAACTACCCAACACGTAATTTATACTCATTTATCTTTGTGCTACTCTAGCCAAACTCCCTCCTACCCTGTCAACCAGAGTGCTTCGAGAACAGTCTTCAGACTTCCTTGCTGCGTGTGCTGTCCACGTTGGTCCATTTCAAAGCTCCATGAAGAAATCAGGGCCCAACTGGTGTGGCGCAGTGGTTGAGCATCGACCTATGAACCAGGAAGTCAAACTGTGACCTATGAACCAGGAAGTCACAGTTTGATTCCTGGTCAGGGCACATGCCTGGGTTGCAGGCTTGATCTCTGAAGGGCAGGGGAGGCGGGCGGGGGGGGGGGGGGGGAGGAGGTTGTGCAGGAGGCAGCCAATCAAGGATATTCTCTCTCGTCATTGATTTTACTATCCTTCCTCTCTGAAATCAATAATAATATATATTTCTTTAGAAAAAATAAAAGAAATCAGGGCCAGTATGTTCTAGGCCCTTTTCTGACTTAATTTCTGACTTCATCCCAATAAGGCTCTTTAACCGCCAGGCTGGTTGAGTACTTCACACACTGAACTTTATGCAGGGTGGCAAAAGTAGGTTTATAGTTGTGAGTACCTGAAACACAGAGTTTATTCTTGTATTATTATTTATTAACTAGAGGCTCGGTGCACAAAATTCTTGCACAGGTATGGTCCCTAGGCCTGGCCTGCGATCCTTGGCTGCCCGCAGCCGGCCCCAGCCCCTGCCACCACCCACCCCCGGTTCCCCATTTGCCATGGGGCGATCAGAGCCTGCCAGCTGGGGAAAGGGACTGAGAGGTGGTCAGTGTGCCTCACAGTGACTGGTCAAGTGGTCGTTCTGGTCGTTCTGCCGTTAGGGTCAATTTGCATATTACCTTTTTATTTTATAGGGTAGAGGCCAGGTACATGGGTGGGGGCCAGCTGGCCTGCCCTGATGGGGGCCCTGGATTGGGGTGGGGGTCCCCGCTGGGGGGTGGGGTCAGCCAGGCGAGGGGCTGTGGTCCTTCTGGTCTCTGGTCATTCTGATCTTTCCGCCATTTCGGTCGCTGGGCATTTATTATATAGGATTATTGTATTCTTTTCCATACAAACAATTGTAAACCTACCTTTGCTCCACCCTGTATTTTGTTTCAGCACAAACAAAACATTAGACTGTTCCCTTTCACACCCCACTCTCCCGTTCACTACCACCACATCAGCCCAAACTGTGTGCCCTGACTTTTAAAGTAGAAATTCTGCTTTCTCTAGTCAGTGCATCTTGCCGTCTTCCTGGCTTCCTCATCTCTCTTTCGCAGATGCCATCCCCCATCTCAGACCTGTGGATGCTGAGGAACCTGGACTGCGTTACTCAGCCAGAGATGCTTCCTGCCTTCCTGCCTTCAATCCCAAGGAGAAAAGAGTCATGGCTTTGACTCTGCCTCTGTGGTCCTACCCAGGGGGCCCTTACTCCCCTGCCTCCCCTGCTTCAGTGGTCCTACCCATGGCGCCCCTGATTCCTCTGCCTCCGTGGTCCTACCCATGGCGCCCCTGATTCCTCTGCCTCAGTGGTCCTACCCATGGCGCCCCTGACTCCTCTGCCTCCGTGGTCCTACCCAGGGGGCCCTGCCTCCCCTGCCTCAGTGGTCCTACCCATGGTGCCCCTGACTCCTCTGCCTGCCCAGGCACATGGTGTCCAGTGGGCATGTCCCATCCCAGCTGACCCTTGTGGTGTGTCTGCCTTTCATCCTGGACCTCCCAGAGTCTTCCAGGCCTCCAGGTGCATTGGAAATTCACCTTCTTGCATGGGGACGGCAGCCTCAGTGTTTGCAGTGCTCTGCTCCTCTGAACTCCTGTCTCTGGGCTGCTCCTCCCAGCAAGTCCTGTCCCACTCTGGCCAGGCAGCCTGAGGACCCAGGCTTCCATCCGAATCCAGACATGAGTTTCCTTCTCCCACTGAGCCCCTCCAGGGACTGGGACCTAACCCCTCCAGGTGGAGCCCAATGGGGCTGAGGGGCCTGGGGAGTGCCCGGCGTCCTGTCAGGACAGTTCAGCAGCTGTCTGCCTCGGCCCCTGGGAGCCTTCACCAGCCACCCTGCTCGCCCCCCAGCCACTGCCTACATGCCCCCGTAACTCCAGGTTTGGGTTGGAAATGGAGGAGACTTTTCCCAGGGAAGTTGGAACTGGCACATTAAAGACACACTGTGCCTTCATTCATTTTTATATGCAGGAGAAAATGACGAAAACTGTAACGAGGCACGGAAGTCTCCGAGGAGTTCCTGATGCCTCACGTGACACAGATTCCCGCATTAAAGGTCTGGCTTTAGCGTTGAATAAGCTCACGGTGGTCGCTGAACACTCCCTTCCAGCGGGAGCAGGTGCAAGCGTGTGAGGTGGCGCCTGAGAAGGCCGATTGCCCGGCTGTGAGATTACAGGATCACCGAGGAAGGGTGGCGGGATGGAAGGTCCAACCCCAAGGCGTCATTCAAAGGATGGGCTTGTTTCCTGCAAACAGTGCTCTGGGTGCAGGAGTCCTGCGATCGGACACACCCGCTTCCTAAATTGATGTACATGCGCGGTCGGAACTGATCTTTGCTTCTGCTCACACCACACGTTTTCTCTCTCCTTCACCTCTCCCCTCCCTTTTGTTCTCTTTTCTGGATTCTTTTTCTTTATCAGTCAAAGTCCAACTAGAAAGAAATCACACTAAACAATTCAAACACGGGGAACTGGTAGGTGAAACATGTTACGAAAGCATGGGAAGGGCTGCAAGAGCCACCAGGAGGAAGGCGAGCCACCCGAGATTAGAACCTTAGAACCGGCAGGAAAGATTAGAAACAGCAGGAAGCTCATATTGCCCCCTGAGGCTGGAGGTCCCAGACCAGGAGCACAGGGGTGGCTCTCACTGCTGAGGCTGCTCCCGCAACTCAAAGGAATCCCTCATGCACTGCGAGAGCAGCAGGAGGCCAGCCCGGGAGGCAACAGCTGCCTGAGGCTGGAGCCAGGCCACCCCTGGACCCGCAGGATTGGCCACTCTCACCGTCACCCCCTCTACCACTGTGAGACAGAGCGGAGTGTGAGAGGCCAGGAATGGCGCTGAGCCAGATGGACAAAGTGACCACACCCTCCCTCTCCCCCCCTCTCAGTCCCTATTCTTTTGACCCTTCTTTTACTTTTCTCTCTTTCCTCAGCATTCATTCGATCAGCACTCACTGAGCACCTACCATGTGCCAGGAATTATGCTGCCCTGGGAGCTGAAGGGAGTGGATCAGGAGTATAAAGACAGCAACCTGCCCCAAGGTGCTTCTGCATCAGAAATAACCCCTTCCCCTCCCTTCCCGCCCCCTCCCCCCCCTTTCTCTTTGGCAGATCAAGAATTGCTTCCCTTGCTTGGATACTTTTTATTTAAAAATCCTAGGGTAACCTCTGACCGATTAGCTGTCAGTAGACATTTACTGAGAATTTAAAATAGACATTGGACTCTACTAGAGGGAGACAATTTATGCAAAGTCCTTACCCCTGAGAACTTTCAATCTAGCGGGGAGACAGTGTGCATGACAGCGAATAGAATGTTAATTGCAACAAGTTGACGGGCTGACTTCTGAAAGGCTGCTTGTAGGACATCCAGGGGTGCCATGGGGTGAGTGAGGTCCAGGCAGGCTTATCGGGGAAGAGGCTTGGCTTGGATGTAGGGAGGGGGAATGCATGGCGGAGAGGAAGAGGCTGCAGACTCAGGGAGTTGTGCATACAGATCACCCTCCTGCCTCCTGCCCCAAGGCCGCCGTCCCCATCAACTTCTGGGCTGTGGAACATCCAACATCAGGTGGCAGAAATACAAACAGTTCTAGTGCTTCCCTTTTCAGTCTTGGTCCAATGGCCTTGGGAGTGTCCTTGGACCATTTGGGGCCTTGGTGGCCTCCTCTGTGACATAGATACTGATTCCATTCCTGAATAGGGACCTGGAACAGACCACATCTGTGGTGGCTTCCTGCTTTCCGACCGAAGGCTAGGTGACCCACCTGGGATATGGGGTGGGCAGGGCGTCTGATTTACCTGGAGGAAAGTGGAATTCTAATGAAAGCCAGCAGAAAAGCTTGACCCACCCTCCCAGTCCATTTTCTCACTTTATTTTCTCTTCTCCCCAGTAGCCCCTGCCCTGGAGCTGCTGGGCAGTTGGAGAGACCCCCAGGGCCTTCTTCTGGTTGGCCAGCATGCAGGCCCTGCCATGCCAGCCGCAGTGTGCAGGAAGCAAGCCCCTTACTGCGCAGCCTTCCTCACAGCCTGTGTGAGGAGGAACTGCCCAGCGGACAGGAGGGCAGGAGCTGACCGGATGGGCTCTTCTTTGTCCCCTGACCCCCTTCCTCAGGCCCTCTGCCCCGAGTATAGCTCCCTTCTTATACTGCTCCCACAGGCCAGTCTGTGCTCCTGGACATCTCTGGATCCACTGCTGTCCCTGTAATGAACAGTGACAGCTCATCACATCGCCAGCTTGCTTCTCTGGCAGGGAGGTTAAGGGCTGGCCAGGCTCATTAGCATCTGCCTGGAAAGGGGACCAGGCAGGCTCACGCTTCCTCCTCCCAGACTCTCCTCTCCTCCCAGGCCCCACTCCCGCAGTTCTCAGCGGGGTGACTGGGTCCACTGGTGTGTCATGAGCAGTGGCAAAGAGGGTGTGGGTAATCTGCTGTTTGATGGAGGTGATGGAGGAAAGCATGTGTAAGATTTGCCTTTAGAAATGTATAGTAAATTGAAGCAGTCATTGCCACTCCTTAGAATTCCAATGCTTTTATGAGTAGGAGAGAAAAAGGAGGAGCCACCAGGAGCGGGGCCAGCACACTGGGGGCTTGTCCCTGGGGAGGTGGCTGTGATGTAAATGTCATCCAGGGTGCCGGTTGCCGGTGAAGGAAGACTGAGACCAGGACTGCTGACTGGCCTGCCTCCTCTCCTCGCTGGCGGCTGGGACAGGCAGAGGTGAAGCTGGGATGCCATGGGTCTTCATACGGAACCGAGGGTTAGAACATCTAACAAAGGGGCCCTCTGAGGCGGCGCGTTGGAACATGGATCCCATCGAAATTACCCAGAATCTTGTTAAAATGCAGCCTTTGAATCAGTAGGTCTGCAGAGTGGGCAGCTGGGGATTTTCAGATGCTGCTATAAAAAATGGGAAAATTTGGCGAGGCCTCGAGAAGAAAACCATCCATGCCTTCCTTAAATCTGGAGGATACATGTTTTCTCAGATGGTCTCCTTTCCTGGGGCAACTAACAGGCTACTAAATGCAAATCCTCAAAGAGAAAGCCTAGCCCTAGCTGGTTTGGCTTAGTGGATAGAGCATTGGCCTTTGGACTGAAAGGTCCCAGGTTCGATTCTGGTCAAGGGCACATGCCTGGGTTGTGGGCTCAATCCCCAGTAGGGGAGTACAGGAGACAGCCTATCAATAATCTCTCTCATCATTGATGTTTCTCTCTCTCTCTCTCTCTCCTCTCTCTCTCTCTCTCTCTCTCTCTCTCTCTCTCTCTCTCTCTCTCCCTTCCTCTCTGAAATCAATTTAAAAAATATTTAAAAAAAAGAAAGAGAAAGTCTATGCAGGACACCGGGACCATGACTGGGGGTGGCTGTGATTATGGATTCTTGCATGCTATTTTGGGTTGACTGGCCTACTCATGAAACAGAGTCACATCACACTTCTCTGGAGTCCAATGAAATCAGAGATGAATCAAAATTTAAAGCTAGAGGAGACTGTACAAAACCTTGAGTTCAATTTTTTTATTTTAAAGATGATTAAACTGAGGCCCACATGTTTATATTATTGACTGAGCACCTAACACAGGGCCTGACCCATTAATATTGGTAGACTTAATTGATGAAGAAGATGAACTTTTCTTGTTGTTTTTGCAACTTTCTACACTGGGAGCTGCAAGTCCATGTCTACAGGGCCAAGGACCTGGTGTGGCTGAGGGGAACGGGCTGGTGGGCCTCAGGGAGCTAGATGGCACCTGATTTTTCTAGAGAAGCCAGAAGCCTAGGGTTTTAGGTGGAATCTTATTTTTAAGTGTGGGTAATGACTTCAGATTTAAAATAGAATAAATACCATGTGGCCCAACAAGACAAGTTTCCAAGTCAGATACACCTGCTTGTTATTGGCCTTTAATTTTTATGGAAACCAGGGATTGGAATGTGATTTTAGTGCACAAATCTATTTAGATGTCACAATGCAGAGCCACGGTTCAGAAAATACTTCCCCCGTCAGCTTAGTCAGAAAGAGAACTTCTTCCCTAAAGAAAGAAGAGAGAGAGAGAGAGCCTGGTCTGTGTATCTCAGTGGTTAGAGAATCAGTCCACATACCAAAGGGTTTGATTCCTGGTCACAGGCATGTATGTGTGTTGCAGGTTCAGGAGGCAACCAATCAATGTGTTCAATGTATTTCACATAGCTGTTTCTCTCTCTTTCCCCTTCCTCCCCCCTCCCTCTCTAAAATCAATGGAAAAATTATCCTCAGGTGAGGATTAACTAAAAAAAAAAAAGGAACAGAAGCTTGCTGACAGGATATAGTCCATGATCAGACTGTAGAAGGCTCTTTCCAGGTAACCAGAGTAAGATAAAATGTTTGAGAGTTTTAGCTAGGATTATGCTTAGAAATCACCTTCAAGATGTCTTTGTTACTCCAAGATGGGTGATTGGGAGTTTTTTCTAAGCTTAACTGCTCACTAAATAAGAAATCCACAAATGGGTTCCCTTATCCACATATACACCTGAAATTCATGTTATGATTATAGGACAGTTGGATCAGGTACAAACTCTAGTGTGTCTGTATGTTCAACTGAGATATTTTATACATGTTTTATCAATGCATATACAGAAAATGTGCACATGATCTACACATAGGAAAGTACACATGAGAAATCACACAGTTAATTTTCCCAAACTGAACATACTTGTACAACCAGTACCCAAATCAGGAAAGAAAGTGACCAGCACTTTAAGAGTCCTATAAGTCCCCTTCCCAGTTATTCATTCCCTTCCTCAACCCTAGCAGGGTGACCACCATCTTGACTTCTAAAGCATAGATCATCCTTCTTCATATACACATTGCATCTGGTTTTTTTTGCTCAGCATTGTTTGTAAAATTAACTCATCCCCATTGTGAGTAGCTGTATTGCTATAGTTTACTGTATTATTTCTGCATAGTATCCCATTGTGTGCACATCGTTCTATCTATTTTACTATTGGTGTACATTTTGGGGTTATTACCGATGGTGCTGCTATGAGATTTCACATACATTTCTGATACATTTTGCTAAACATATTCACACATTTCTTTGGGATATATACCCAGGAATAGAACTGCTGGGACATAAGGTGTGCCTGTGTTAAGCTCTAGTAGATGCTGCCAGTTATCCAAAGTGATTGTCAGTTGCCATCCCCTCCAGCAGTTTGTGAGTGTCCTGCTTGCTCCACATCTTTGTTCAAGCTTAGCTTTGCTTTTCACTAGGTGGAGAAGTAGTGTATCACATCTCTGTTTTAAATTATATTTTCCTGCTGGCTAATAAAGTTGAGCACTTTATGTATGTTTAACGGCTAGGAGGATGTCCTTTGCTACAAAGTCTGTTCAAATTTTCTGCCCATTAAAAAAAAGGTTATTTTTTCACTCTGTTAATGATGTCTTTTGACAAATAGAAATTCTTAACTTTAATGTTGACCAATTTTTCTTTTTTTTGGGGGGGGGGTCTTTATAATTAGTTCGTTTGTGTTCTGTTTAAGAAATCTTTGTCTATTCAAGGTCACAAAACATGTTTTCCTTTAAAAGCTTTTGTTAAGTTTTACCTTTCACATTTCAAATAGATATTAGAGTAATATCTTCCCATCTTTAGAGACAATTTTTCCAGGCCCAGTAAATCTAAAGTGAAACATGGCTGAGGGGCAATCCCCCACAGTAGAAGTAAGGGTCTAATCAATCTGCCAGAATCTTCCAATTACCAGCTGCTTGACATTGGGCTGTTGCTTGACCTCACTGTGCCTCAGTGTCTTAGGGACAACAATTCTGCCTTCCTCATGGTTTTCCTGTGAGGACTAATTGTGTTAATCCATATACAAGGCTGACAACAGTACCTGTCACAATGAGCATTTACTAAAGGATAATTAATATTATTGGGCTCAGTTGAATATGCTAAGGAGGGAATAAGAGTGAAGAAGCAGGAGGAGGAGTGGGAGGTCAGTGTGCGGCAAATGGAGAGGATGGCGGGGGAAGGATAGAAAGAGCCACTGTCCGCATGCAGCTCTGAAGTCAGTTCATGGATGACAGGCTGCCAGAGGGCAAAAGCCAGCGGGTCCAAGAAGTTCACCCTGGGAAGCAGGGCACCGTGGCCAAGGTGGCAGGAGGGCCTTGGGTCTCCTCTGTTCCCTCCTGAGGGGTCGGGGAGAGCAGGCCTCAGTCGCACTCATTATTTGAAGCAGGAAATGGATGAGGATCTATTAAACGGTTACCCTGAGGAGCAGCTGTGGTTTGTGAGGATCAGTTCTGCTGACCATCCAGCAATCCAGGTCCCCATTTCACCTCCCAAGAGGCAGACCCTGCTCTGGGCGCTGTGGTTCCCTGACATGGTCCTGGGAGAGTGGACACTCTCTCCAGCCCGGGGAGCAGAGGCTCCAGCCCCAGGCCATGTTGTGAGTGAAAGAATTCCTCCAGAGAATATCTAGAATTATGTGCATCTCTTCTCTTCAGGTAAATCTCCAGCACATTTAAAATAATAACAGGAGCTGGCAAACCTCATCTGTAAAAATCCAGACAGTAAATATTTTGTGGGCCCTCCAGTCGGTGTTGTAACTTCTTAATTCTGCCATCGATCATGAAAACAGCCCTAGACAACATGGAAACAAATGAGCATGACTGTGCCGATGCAGCTTTATTGATGGAAACTGAAATTTATGTTTTATATAATATCCATGTCACAGGATGTTAGTATTTGGGTGTTTTTCCCCCAACCATTTAAAAATGTGAAAACCATTCTTAGTTCACGGGCCGTATGCAAAGAGGCAGCAGGCCAGAAAGGCCCCGGGAGGGGAGGGTGGTCTCAGTCAGTGGAAGTCAGTGTTTTCAGAGCATGGTCGCTGGACAAGCAGTGTCAGTATTGCCTGGGAACCTGTCAGAAAGGAAGATATCTCAGGGCCTCCCAGACCCACTGCATCAGAAACAGGAGCCCTTCTGGTGAACTTCATACATGTTCAAGTTGAAGAATCACGGGTCTAGAATCATTCTTCCATGCACTTACTCTACGCCAGTTTTCCTCTAAGACAATTTTTGGCTCTCTATCTATCTATATAATAAAAGCCTAATCAACCTTTATGGCAGAACGACCAGAACGAACAGTCTCTATGATGTGTACTGACCAGAAGCTCAATGCAGGAGCTGCCTCCTGGTGGTCAGTGTGCTCCCACAGGGGGAGCACCGGTCAGCCAGAAGCAGTAAGGAGCAGCGGATCCCAGATTGCGACAGGGCCTAAGCTGGCAGGCAGACATCCTCTGAGGGGTCCCAGATTGGAGAGGGTGCAGGCCGGGCTGAGGGACACCCCACCATGCACGAATTTCATGCACCGAGCCTCTAGTATATATATAAAAGCCTAATATGCAAAGTGTCCCCTTGGGAGTTAGACCAACCAGGCATTCAATTGCTTGCTATGACGTGCGCTGACCACCAGGGGGTGGTGCAGAATGAAGGAAGGCCCCAGCTGGCAGCTGCTAGGGACCCTACCTGTGCACGAATTTTGTGCACTGGGCCTCTAGTCTTTTTACATTAGACAAGCCCATCAGCCTGACCCTGAAACTCCTTCTGAGAAGTCCTGTACCACAGCTGCTTGTGGAGGCAAGTTCCAGAGAGCTACTGGCTGGGGTCCATATTCTTTACCACGTGTGTCTGACCAGCACTGGACATGTGATCTGAAATCTGGTCGGCAAGGGATAGGTGTCATTAAGGCTAATCAGGTTCATCTGAGGACTTTAACTGGATGGTAGGTAGAAAATCATTCATCATGAGAGCCAAAGTATAAACAAAAAAGGCAGAGAGAGGGGCCACAGGCAGCTTTTGTGAGCAGAAGATGTAAGGAAGCAGCAGTGGGGAGGAAGCAGGAGCCATGGGTGCGCTGAACTTGAGGGTGATGGTTTATCAACGAAATTGAGGAATGATGGTTAATCAACAGCAACTCATCCTTACAGAGGAGGGTGCAGGGGCAGAGGGGAACTGAATCCCACTAACAGCCAAGCACCGGGGCTGGAGATCAGGAGACATCACTAATGTCTGCTTTGCACCCTGAGATAGGAGTCTGCCTCCTGTGCCTGGGAGCCCTGGGCCCTGTACCGTTCCTTGTTCCATGTGAGTCCTGCCAGCAAATAGCGATGCAGTGCGTCTGTTCCTTGGAACCGAAGAGTAAAACTCTCTCAATGAACAGAACACTGCAGCCTCAACAGCATATCGAGGCTTCTCTTAGCACACCACAAGGTCTGTTTCTCTGCTCCCCTCTTCTCCGGCACACACCTAAATCTTCCACTTCAAGACAGCACTTCCAGAATCTTCCCAACTAAGTCTGGATTTTCCTGCTCTTCCTCCCTGTCTGATTAATCCATCTTTCCCTCAGAGCCAGCATCCTGCTAGCAACAGCC
The DNA here is from genome assembly GCF_000147115.1 of Myotis lucifugus. Lineage (NCBI taxonomy): Eukaryota > Metazoa > Chordata > Mammalia > Chiroptera > Vespertilionidae > Myotis > Myotis lucifugus. The sequence goes on from NW_005871330.1 coordinate 1,008,651, forward strand.
CTCGGCTTTTCATGTTACCCATTGCAGGTCTGCTCAAGGGACTTGAAGACCCAGGTACCATGGTGCCCCTGCCATCACCAGCACAGGCCTTGCACATGAGCAAAGTTTAATCAAAGATGGAGATCTCAGAAGGTCCCTCCACTCGGGCAAACCTCTCCTCCCTCGCTGCCCACAGACATTTTACAGACCAGAAAACCCAGGTCCAGAGGGGTGACAAGATTTGACAACATTAGTCGAACAGCACTCTGGGACAGGAAAGACCAGATGTCTCTGGTGGCTGCCCTTTCCACGCTCCTGTCTCCTTCACACTTCTAACTCCCTTCTCCACACTTCAGCTGAGGGGCCCTGAGAGCATGTCAAGGGCTTTCAATGACCATTTGCAATTAACTGCATGGGAAACATCACCAGTCAATTAGTGCTGGCACGTTTCCAAGGCTGTCACCAACCTGCTCCCGAGCAGTCAGACTTAATTATCTTGTTGTCTTTTCTTTTTTTGAAAATCTTAATCTCATTTGTGAGGCTTTTTGTAAACAGTTAGGTGAGCAGAGACTTTTAATTTGAATGAAGTGTATTTTACAAGCAACTTGCAGGCTCTAAAGATCTCGGTTGACTGTTGTAGTCGGTATAGGACCTGCATCTCCTTCTAAAATCATGGGAATCCTACTCCCAGGGTGCAGACACTTGGATAGGCACCGAGGGAAAGTCACTTTTTTTTTTTTAACCACCACAGAGCACAAAGGAGGAACAAGGGAGTGGATGTTGGTGTTTTGTTTGGGTTCAACCTTTTCAGACCTAACAAAAAACTCACTGAATTGAACTAATAGCCACTTGATAGAGGTAACTAATGGCTGCCTTGGGAGAAAGCAAGATGCACAACAGTATTTCCCAAACTAGTTCCATGGAGTGAACGGTCGTTTCTGCTTGCTTACCCATCCTTCCTGCCTCTGGGATGGACCTCCTTATAGTTCTCTGCTGTTTTCAGTCCTTGTCATTCCAGGGAAACTGAGGCCTCAACACGCAGCTCAGGGTATGAGTGGCCGGTCATTGGCACTGCATTGTCTGGCCGTAGTTGTTGGCTTGGGATGGACAAATGACCAAGGTCAGCCTAAGGAAAGGCAATCATGGGGTGTTTTCTGGACTATGAGGGAAGAGCAGATGTCTTCCTGCTGGTGGGGGGAGGTTGTTAGAATGAGTGTCTTGTCCTTCAGCACTTATGAGGTCACTGCATGAGAAGAGTCAGCTTCATGTGAATACAGAAAAAAACAAAGGAAAGCAGAGCAGAGAGAGAAAGGAGAGGGCGAGAGAGACTGGACTAAAGGGGTCCGTTTGCCTGCATGCATCAAAGCCCAATAAGTCACAAACAGGAATTTGCAACCAAGAAAGTAAAGATATATTAAGGAGATGGTGCCATTACTGGAATCACAGGTAGCTGGTGCTCAAAGACTTGGCTCCCCAGTGACTTCCAGGGGATGGATTATATAAGGGGGGCAATCATTAATCATGTGACTAATAGAGTTAGGGTTGTAGTCTCTACTGATGGGTTGGTGCTAGGGTAGGGGGAAATTGATCATTGTATCTGATCCTGATGTCAGCCATGGAGTTGTTCTGTCCAATTTTTTAAGGATTTATTTTGCTTTCCTGGGTTTGGAGCTAAAACACAACTGAGGCCAAGCTATTATGTTTAGTAGGATTTAAAACTTCATCTCAATAGTCAATAGACCCAGGACCCTGTTCCTAAGACTCCTGGATGCTGGCAGAACATCATTGTCCTGAGGGCTTGATAATTAAGCAAGGGAGAGGGAGGTTGGTTTGTCAGGGTGTTAGGTGAGGCCAGTTTGAGTCCAAGGAGAAAAAAAGAAAAGAAGGGGCCAGATGAAAGAAAATAAGGTTTCTGAGTGTTTACAGTTCTCCCCTTTCTTTTGATAATTCCTAAATCTGGAGAAATATAGGGCAACTGGGTCCAGGTTCAATCATGAGGGAGGATTAGCTTATAAATAGAGTCAGCTTTGTTTGCCTATCATGCCCCTTTTATCTGGTTCTTACAATCTCACACACGCACCTCTTCCTTGATGGTCCCTGAGCCTTAGGGCTCATTCTAGGTGTTTAATTTCCAAACAGGAACTGCAGTAAAGGCAGAAGAAGGAGTAGGCCAGGATACCTGTACCCTAAGTAATAATCAAGGTCAACTGTAAGACTGCCAGTCAAGCAAACACCCAGATGAAAGGCTCAGAGCTTCATTTTTGCTGGAATAAAGGCAGGCAGTGACAATCCGGCAGACTCCCCTGGTCTGCAGTCCAGCTGTCCCTGATGAATGTCCTAACACCAGCTCAAGCCGTCTCTCTGTGTGGCTTACACAGCATCAGTCACCAGAACCTTCTAAAGATGAGCTGTTGTGATGACATCTCTGAAGTTTACATTATATCGTCTCACTGGGGTCTACAATGGCAAGGCTCAGAAAAACGTTTAGTTCTCAATGATTTCAAGGCAAAGGATAGGAGAAAAAGAAAACACTAGTTTAGAGGGCTGCAGCCAAGCACTTTCATTAGAAAAACTCAGGATCCAGTCTAGTCCACAGGTGAAATATAAGATTTTAAAGACAACCGATCTAGAATCTAATATCTATAACTAGAGGCCGGATGCACGAAATTCATGCAAGAGGCTCAGCCCTCACAGCCCTGACTGCCTCATGGCCCCTGCTGCCTTGTGCCCCACGGCCCCGCCCCTACCCCTGCCCACTGGTCATTCCGGATTGTCATTCCAGAAGGTTGTTCTGGAAGGTCATTCTGCTGTCCGGGCTAGTGAGCATATTAGCTCTTTCTTATATAGCAGGGGTCCTCAAACTTTTTAAACAGGGGGCCAGTTCACTGTCCCTCAGACCGTTGGAGGGCCGGACTATAGTTAAAAAAAAAACTATGAACAAATTCTTATGCACACTGCACATATCTTATTTTGAAGTAAAAAAACAAAACGGGAACAAATACAATATTTGTATTTGCATGTGGCCCTCGGGCCGTAGTTTGAGGACCCCTGTTATATAGGATTGGGCATTGCAATTCTGATTGAAACAATTTTTTTTCTAAAATTACCCTCATTTTATCAAAGATAGTCAAATTAAGATTCATTTATTATATAAAACCTAGTTTCAATAAATTGGCCTGTTATTTGTATGTATGACAAGAGTAGTAATTGATCATATAGGCTCTTTTAAATCTGCTTTGTTGGCGTTTTATAGGGAATCTCCAGACTGAAATGTAATTAGCATCTCAGGGCTAAGAAGCCAAGCCACATACTTGCCATCAGGATTTGCCGTGAGTATTCCCCAAGTTCTCAAGGTTCCCCAAAATGTCTGAGGTTCCCCCTTTGCCATCTCCCAGGAAAGCAAGCTTTGTTCTGTACCTGGAAAGACTGCTGTGACATGAAAGTAAGTTATCAGGCCACTTCTCCAAGGGGTTTTTATCAGCTTCCAAAGTCAATCTTAATTTCTGAAAGCTTTCTGGTGACATCCAGAGACTATGCATGTCTCTCTCAAACTTGATATTCCTATCCAAGTCTTGATAATAAACCCATTTCTAATTGTATCCTGTTATAAAAATAACATGTATCTATCTAATTTATGCAAACAACCATATTGCCAGGAAAATAATAATACTCATTCAGAGTCTCCAAACTTCTACAGGGATAAGATAGGGAGAAAAATATATATGTTTCATTATTTCTTACAAAAGTATAATTTACCAAGTTGTTTTAAGTCATAGGTAGTTTAAAAGAAGACAAGTTCCCTTATATCTGAAAAATGAAAGGTTAAAAATGAGCAATATTTTTAACAAAAAGATATGAAAATTATAATCCTCAGTTCATTCAGTCCCATATAAGTAATTTTTGTCTATCTTGATTTTTTTACCAGCAGTTAATGAATCCAGTTATTCCTCGGAGCTTTATAAACCTTTATCTAGTTTAAAGATGTAATCTTAAAGTTTGTTTTTTAGAAAACTCTGTTTTAGAATAAGTCAGAGTTTTTTAAATGGGTCTTTCTGAAGATGAAACATACTTGCAAAAAAAGCATTGGAGTAAAACAATGAATGTCTGTAAATGATAAAAAAGCACACCTTGAAATGACATGGATCTGATAATACTTCACTGACAAAGAACTCTGTTTTCTCTAACATAACATTTTAGATAACAAGAATTACAAATGAATATTGTATCAGGACTTTGTAGACTCCTGCAGATTTTAATAAAATCCCAATATGTACTATCCACTTAATAATAAGAATATATACACACAAATACAGCACAACTATTTCCTTAGTTGACAAAGCTTCCCCTGCAATTCAAATATATCAAATGGGCCTAATTAGTTCAAACCCTCTCCCTTGCAAGGAGGAAAATAAAAATCCAGGGGCCCGTTGGAACAACCCCGAACCATTTCTGGGTTAAGAAAAAGGTCTACTGCTAAAAGTTGAACCCTGGAAGTTCATCATACACAAAACGGTCATATATTATTATGAAACAGTATTAAATTATTTATTTATTCAAAGTGACAATAAAAAGGTATCAAATAAAAATGCAGTTAGCAAAACTTTAGTTCTTGACCTCCTGGTTCATAGGTTGAAGCTCAACCACTGAGCAGACCAGCCTGGCCCATTAGCTTACTTTTGATATTTAAATTTATTTACTTATGTGTATTCCAATCTTATTCAGCTTAATTACGTATAAAATCTCCTCAAGATTTTTCTTTGTAGACCTTTTACAACTTTCTTAGTCCCTCTTAGTTTGTCCCTTCTTATTCATTCTGAAATAACCAACCTTATTCTAGGACAAACCTCATTCTTCTAATTCCTTCCAAAAAATGTATTTCCATATCATATATATATATATATATATATATATATATATATATATATAATATATAATATTATATTACATATATAATAATATATATCTTAGTACTAAAAATATAGTTTTCTTCCATCTTAATTAGAAATCTTAACTCTTAGGAACCTCAATTTCTAGTGACAACTAAAAAGTAAGCAATTAGTATTCTTTAGAGTAATACATTTAATATATTTAGCATTTAATAATTTCTAAAAATATATTTTCTCATAGCACAATTTTTTTAATGTGGCATAAGTCATGTTTACTAATGGGCCCAAATATTGTTAGTTTCTCTATAATAAGCAGACAGACAGTAGATCACCCTATGTTAAGTAATGGTCTAGACATTTAATGACTTTAAAAACTTTAAAGTTTCAAGTTACCAAAACGATTTATAAAATCATTTAGTACACTATAATCATTGCTAAAGAATTAATCAAAAATAAACATTTTATCCCATTTACGTTTGTTTAATTTATTTGCTCCTAACAATTAAGTTTAGATTACTTACAAAGATTTTACTATACTGTTATTTTTCTCGCTGACAATTTTGCAACAGAGATAACATAAACTTATTTTTGTTATATAAACCAAGGCAGAATAAACATATTGTTTAATCCTGATGATTTTAAAGGCATGCATATTTAGCCAAACTAGACTCAAAATGGCTTTAATATAAAATAATTTCCCAGATCATGTGATTCTGAGGAGCACTTGGGTTAGTTTCTGTTATATTTTTGAGAATTCTTATATACGCACTTGTTTATTTAAGCCAATTTAATGGTGCTCTTTTTTATTTTTTATTAACAATGTTGTCTGGAGGTAGAAAATACCACAACACACATAAGCAGACGGACATAGAAATCTTTTAGCTACGAGACAGGTACCATAAAGCAAAACTCACTTGTTTAGAAAGGAACAGCTGAAATAATTTAAATGGATCTGTTCAGATGTCTTGTGTGTTTGTTTGCTACTAATATTGGTGGAGAAAGCATCTAAAATTTGTACTTGTCCTTGTAAGGATGTCTTGGAGCCATGGGAACAGTTTGTGCTTTCAGAAAACACCCTAGTCTCCTCCCCCGCCCCCCAACCCCAATTCCACCCCCCTCCTCAGTTGTAGTTTCAGGAAGATAAAAATAGGTGAGCTTGAATTTCTTCTGGGCTGCATTACTGGTTTCATAAAGATTTGTAAGATATGGAAAACTGCTCTTAAAATTTTGGTTGAAACTTAAGTGACATCATAGGTTGACCTACCTGTCTAAGTAGTAATCTTTGATTTGTTTCTTTCCTGCTAGGCATATAGGTTTACTTTAGGTTAGGGAAGGGGCTCAAAATAGAAATTTCTATCAGGCTCTGATATGAGTTTTCAATTTGGCTAAATTTCTGATCAAAAAGCTAGTCAATCCTTTTGAATATCTTGTCAGGTTTCAGTTAGGACAAACAATAAATATTTCTGGATTAAACAAATTCGTGCACGGGGGTGTGGGGGGTCCTTTCAGCCCAGCCTGCACCCTCTCCAATCCAGGACCACTCAGGGGATGTCCAACTGCTGGTTTAATCGGCAGTCGGACATCCCTCTAACAATCCTGGACCGCTGGCTCCTAATCGCTCACCTGCCTGCCTGCCTGGTTGCCCCTAACTGCCCCCCCTGCTGGCCTGCTGGCTCCTAATCGCTCACCTGCCTGCCTGCTTGGTTGACCCTAACTGCCCCCCCTGCTGGCCTGGTCACCCCTCATGGCCCCCCCCCTCCCCAACCCCCCTGCCAGCCTGGTTGCCACACGCAGCCTGCTTGTTCAGTCATTTGGTCGTCCCTCACTAACCCCCCTGCCGGCCTGGTTGTAAACAGCCATCTTGTGAGGCATGAGGGTTAATTTGAATATTATCTCTTTATTATATAGGATTCCATGGATCCAAGAGGGTGCAAAGAACTTCTAGTCCTTTCCTCTGACAGCTACTGGTAAAAGGGAAAACCAACAGTCTTCATGTCCCTATTTCCCAATGAGACACTCTGTCTATTTCTACAATACAGTCAAGCAAAAGAGATGCAATCGATTGAAGTTGACATAGCTTTAACATAAAGCCTGTTTAAATGATCCAATTGTCCTGATCTTATCAATCCATAGTCTTTAATTGCAACCTAAGTCAGGGTTTCACCAAAGGGTTTTGTTATTACAGTTCAGACATTACTACATCAAGGAGTCCTGGAAGCTTTCCTCTCTAGCCCCTGGCCATCTCACCCACTCTTGCATAAAGAGGCTTTGAGTTTCCCAGGAGTGACCAAGCCAAGGGACCCTGGCCCTGTTATTAAACTTTAAGTAGATTTAAGCCTGACTATTGCCCCAAGCAATTGCTGGTCAGGTTTCTCATTGTAATCTTTTCTTCCAGTCTTTTACATTTTTCTACAAATAGAGAAGACTTGTTAGGGACCCTTTAATCTTAGGGGGGCTGATTTGGGGGTTGATTTGGCCCCATTTAGCCTTTGGTAGTGCTATACTAAAACCTTTGTTTTAACCCCATTAATGTCTGCTTAATTTAGACCATTTTCTCTTCCATAGTTCTTAGCTAAATGTACTCCGGTTCTGTAAGCTACAGTCCAGAGAGATGCATTAGGGAACAGAGACGGAATTACTCATGTTACTAAGGTCTTTATCAGTCAAAGTAATTACTTATTTTTAGCTCAAGTGATGTTAAATAAGTCCTAGGATTAGACAGTTTCCATTAAAGAATAACCCGGGAACAAACCGTTGTAAGATCTAACAATTCAATAACCCTTATTTCTTGCTAACATTTGGCCAGCAATGAGTCAGACACAACGGATAAGACAGTAGAGCAGTGGTTCTCAACCTTCCTGATGCACCGACCCTTTAATACAGTTCCTCATGTTGTGGTGACCCCTAATTTCATTGTTACAAATTGAACATAATTAAAGCATAGTGATTAATCACAAAACAATATGTAATTACATATGTGTTTTCCGACGGTCTTAGGCGACCCCTGTGAAAGGGTCGTTCGACCCCAAAAGGGGTCGCAACCCACAGGTTGAGAACCGCTGCAGTAGAGGGTGTTGGGTGGCTCACCTCTCCCGCTGTGCCTCCCACACTGCTGAGCGCAGTCCACACGAGGCCAATGGCTGCCTGGAGTGAGGCCGGAGGAGCTTCCAGGGCCCGCCCTTTCACGGCCAGCTGAAATGCAGACAGAATTGGCCACCTTCCCATGAGATGGAGCACAGACTTAACGGATAACAAATACAGCCTCAAGCAGACTGACAAACAAGATTTCCCCCTCTAGGTTCCCCCCGAGTTTCTCTGAGTCCGGGAGAGGGAGGCCAGACAAGCTAAGGTGTCTCAGGAACTGGTCCCCTCCCTGTTCCCACAGGGTTTCCCCGAGCCTTAGAAGAGGGTGGTTTCCAGGGTCGTCACTGTGAAAACTTAAAGAAGATGTCTTCAATTTCCCAAACCAGAGCTAATCCAAATTTAGGCCTTTCAATTCCTTGTTTCTTTATGCTGCAAACAAAAGTGCCATAGGTCAGGGGCACCCAGTCAGGGGCCACTGTCCAGCCTCTGCCTCCAAGACAACAGGTCTGGGCAGCTGCTAGGCGGAGGCCTGGTGGCAAGCTCTGGGCCAGGGGTCCCTGAATCCACAGGCAAAAAGGAGGCCCCACATTTGGGCACCAAAACTGTTACCAGACTGAAGGGGTCCATTTGCCTGTGTGCATCAAAGCCCAGTAAGACATGAACAGGAGTTTGCAGCCAAGAGAATAAGGATTTATTAAGGAGATGGCACCATGCCCAGAGTCACAGGTAGCTCGTGCTCAAAGACCTGACTCTTCGATGGCTGCCAAGGGATGGATTATATAGAAAAAAATATTAGTAATCATGTGACTAATAGAGTTAGGGTCATGGTCTCTACTGATTGGTTGGTACTAGGATAGTGGGTAACTGATCATTGCAGCTGTCAGCCATGGAGTTGTTCTGTCCAACTTCCGAAGGGTTTGTTCTGCAGGTTTGTTTCCTGGGTCTGGAGCTAAGACACAACAGAGGCCAAGACATTATGTTTAGTTTGATTGAAAACTGTCTCAATAGTCAATAGACCCCGGATCTTGTTCCTAAGACTCCTGGATGCTGGCCAGAACCTCATTGTCCTGAGGGCTTAATGATTAAGCAATGGAGAGGGAGGTTGGTCTGACAGGGCGCTGGATGAGGTCATTTTGAGTCATAGAAAAAAAAGAAAATCCAGAATTAAAGAAAATAAAGTTTTGGGGCAATTACAAAAGAGATATTCCTGAGGCTAGCAGGTGGGATAATAACCTGATCAAGCTACATCATTGGCCAATAATTGACTTTTCCCCTCCTTAATCCAAGTTGTGTGTGTCCCTTACAACTCAAAGAGTCCTTATACAGATAATATTAAAAAACAATGTACGTTTTCATGGTCAAAATTTGTGACAACTATTTATTGTCAACCATACACAAGCAGTAAGAGGCCAATTTCAATGGAAGCTCCCTTAAGAGACTGAACAATAAATCAAGGTAGGATTCAACTTACGGAAGGAATAACTTGCATTTCACCTTTGTTCCTCCCTGACCCTGGGGCACCTGGGACCTTTTCCTTCAGGATCCTCAAGAACCTGAGCAATGACCTCTGAGCTGCTCGCCTCTTGGGCATGTCTCTGATTACAAGTCCAGATGTGACTTGGTGCATCTCGGCTGCCTGGGGTCTACAGCATCTCTGCTCCCATTTGGCAGCAAAGCAAAGGGCCAGGAATCCTGAGATCTTCACCTATTCCACCCATTACTACTAGTATTATTGGATTTGGGACAAGGCATGCTGCTCCCCTCTCTTTTCGTCTCTCCAATGCAAGGCAGTTCCCAGGGGTCCAATCTGTGATGCCAGCTTGTCCCTGTGTGAGCCCCTTTCAAAATCTCCCTTTGAGGCATATGTCGTGCTTGCTCAGTCACAGCCTTGTCTCCCAGGTCTCACACACCGGCTCCAAGATCTCAATAGCCCCTCCCACTGCAGCCTGGCTCTGCAGAACTCCTCGTTTTCCCTCCCAATGCCAACATGGCCTCAGACGTCCATAGGTCACTGCACCTGTTTAGTTGTTACATTCATCCTTCAGCTTCCCTCAGTCTTTGGCATCGCTCAGAGCGTAGAGAGAATTCCACCGGAGCTTTGCTAGGGTTGAGGTTCTGGTTCCCAGGAGGCCCTGAGGAGAAGGGGGCGTGGAGGGAGACTGGAGCTGGCCGGTGCTCCCAGGCTCCGGGAAAGTGTGCTGGGGGGGGACTGGATAGAAGGCTTTGTACCTGTTACACTGATGTTTATCACACAACTGAGAAGTGAGCGAGAAAGAACCCCTCACTGTTCATTTGGAGGAAAACAAGAGAACTAGTGACGAGGCACAGCCTTCTGGCTGAGGCAGCCTGGCCTTCATGAGGAGGGAGCTGAACTTTACGGCTTCACATGTCCGGCCTTCGAGGGCTGGCTGCTGGGGCACCTGCCAGCCCCATTTGTACGGCGCAGCTGGCCATCCTGGCTCCGTGCCCAGCCCGGAGCATCTCCTGGGGCCTGTCCAGCGTACTGTGGGATCGATAAACATTTAAATTGTCATGCTTCCAGGAGCCATCCATCATGGTAAATGTTGTTGCTCAATAAATGTCACCAGAGGGCAACAAAATCTTTCCTGCAGGAGACCCTCTGGCCACATTTCCTCCCTGGACTCTCCCACTGGGATCATCCCGAGGCCTTTCAAATTTAATAGCAAAGCATGAAAGGCTGTGTCTGAGTTTGAAGCCACGGGTTGTCGTTTTCCTGGAGAGCTCGGCACCCAGGGGCTGGCTTCCAGTTCCGTGTACTTTGTGGTCATCACCAGTGCTGTTTGCCAGGCATCTCTGGTTCTCTGCCCTCTGAAGCATGGCAGGACCACACTGCCTGCCCCATGCATAGAGCAGCTAAACGACTATGAACAGAAGTGGCATGTGTCACTTTTACACTGGAACATTTATCTCTATATCTCTTTCCCTTCTGATACAGTGACTCAGAGTGCTCGATATAGTGGCTCCTCCATCAGTCTGAGTTCCTGAGAGACCCAATGAGCCAAGCCCTCTACCATCTTTAGTGGACATGCAGCATGAACAAAAAAACACCTTTGTCCAGCTGGTGTGACTCAGTGGTTGAGCATCAACCTATGAACCAGAAGGTCATAGGTTTGATTCCCAGTCAGGACACATGCCCAGGTTGTGGGCTCGATACCCAGTGGGGGGCATACAGGAGGTAGCAACTGACCAATGATTCTCACCATTGAGGCTTCTATCTCTCTTTCCCTCTCCTTTCCTTTCTGAAATCAATTAATATATATACTAGAGGCCTGGTGCATGGGTAGGCTCTCTAGGCCTGGCCAGTGATCAGGGCCCATCTGTGGGGCAACCGGCAGGGCGATCAGGGTCCCCCCGCTTGCACCCACCTTGGCTGGCCTGGTGTTGCCTGCTCGCCGGGCCCAGCCCCCACCGCTGCCACTGGGTTGCCTTCCTTTGTGGGGTGACTGGCACCTGCCTTGGCTGGCAGCCTGGTGCTGCCCACTTGCCAGTCCTTCCCCTCCCACCCACCCACCACCACCTCTGGTCAGGGCCTTCGGGCTGGGGGCAGCTCCTGCATTGAATGTCTGCCCCCTGGTGGTCAGTGCTCATCATAGTGACCGGTTGTTCCGCCTGTCGTTTCACAGTTCAGTCAATTTACAGTATTAGAATTTTATTATATAGGATATT